>NC_081559.1:130047173-130128219 GCF_022355385.1 Mustela nigripes | reverse complement strand
CTGGTGGTCAAACCATTGGTAGCTTGAAATCAGTCTTTATTTTTTTCTGGCTTTATTGAGATATAATTGACATATAACACTGTGTAATTTAAAGTATATGAGATGATGATTGAAGTCAGTCCTCTTGGGAGCATTTAATCAGTAAACACTATAATTCAGGGCTTTGGGGGGAAAAGCTGGTCTATCAGCATACTAATACTACACTACATTCTTCCCATATGATATGCCACGTGCTTTCATTGTCTAACTTAAAATCAATGATTGTCCTTAGGTAATGCATGTCTTCATCATTTGTAGATTACATAAGTACATTCTGAAGAAACCTCTAGTCAGAATTAAAATTCCATGGAGGTGGGTTAGTGGAAAGAGATTTCTTAAGGGCATTCATATTAAGGCAGGCCTTTCTGTGTTGGCAGTAAGGAAAAGAAAGGAATTTCCAGATAAGTGGAGAAGGTTCATTCAAGTCAAAGATGGGAAAAGAGAAACAAAACAAAACAAAACAACATAATAAGATGGATGCATGGGTGTATTAATTTCCTATCAGTTATAACAGATTGCCACATATGTAGTGGCTTAAAGCTGTAAAAATTTATTATCATACTACTCTGAATGTCAGAGTAAAAAAAGTGGGTCAGAGGGTCTCATTCCTTCTGGGGGTTCTAGGGGAGAACTGTTTCCTTGCCTTTTTTGCTTCTAGAGGCTGCCCACATTCCTTAGATTGTGGCACACATCTCTCTGACCCCTGCTCTCTTTGTGGCATCTTTTCTCTGACTCTCTTGCTTCCCTCTTTCACATAGGACACTTGTGACTACATTGGGCCAGACTGGATAATCCTGAATAATCTCTCCATCGCAAGAACTTTAATTTAATCATGTCTGTGCAGTCTCTTTTCCCATGTAAAGTAACATATTTAAAGATTTGGGGAATTAGGATACTGACA
Source organism: Mustela nigripes (assembly GCF_022355385.1). Taxonomy (NCBI): domain Eukaryota; kingdom Metazoa; phylum Chordata; class Mammalia; order Carnivora; family Mustelidae; genus Mustela; species Mustela nigripes. The sequence continues at coordinate 130,127,279 of NC_081559.1, read as the reverse complement.
TCTTTGAGAGGCTGTTTTTCTGCCTAACATGATGGGCAACACCGGCCAGTTGATTATGGGTCTTAAATGGCAGACTGTGGAGATTAGAGATTTATTGATATTGAGCAAGGGAGTGATTTAATGAAAATAGTATTTTAATAAAATTAATATTGCAACAGATGGCTCATCAAAACTGGAAATAGTTTCTGTAGTAGATTACTCATGGTAATCTCTGTAAGACTGATTAGAGTGTGCACTAGGGAATGACACCGAGATCTGTGCTAGCACTAGGTATTGTCAGACTTTGACAGGGATGGATATAAAAAAAATCTGATGTTTCTAATATCAGATGTTAACAGCTGATTTTAAGACATAATTCACACCTCATACACCTAGTACATTTAAAGTATACAATTCAATGATTTTTATATTCACAAACTTTTAGAGCTATCACCAAAACCAACTATAAACCATTTCATCACCCCTAAATAAACACCTGTTCTCATTACCAGTAACTTGTCATTTCTCTCCTATACCTCAGCTAGAGACAACTGCTGACCTCTCTGTCTTTATAAATTTGTGTATTTTGGGTGTTTTACACAAATCACACTATGTAGTCTTTCATGACTAATTTCCTTCATTTAGCCCGTTTTTAATGTTCATCCATCTTATAGCATGAATCAGTATTTTGACCATTTATTGCCAAATAATATCCCATTGTAGGAAGATGATATTTATTTATCCACTTATCAGTTGATAGACATTTGGGTTGTTTCCTTTTTTTTTTCCCTAAAGTGAGTAATGCTTTTATGAATGTTTGTGTACAAGTTTTTTGCATAGACATATGTTTTCATTTCTTTTGGTATGTACCTATGAGTTGAAACGATAGGTTATATGGTAACTATGTTTAGAGGAACAGATTGAGGAACTGCCAGCCTAATTTCCAAAGTTGGATGAGTAGTATACATTCTAACCAGCAGTGTACAAGGGTTCCAATTTTTCATTCCCTTGCCAATTTGTTAAAGTATGTCTTTTTTATTTTAGCCATCCAATTCTATGTGAAGTGATACCTTATTGTGGTCTTCATCTATATTTTCCTAATAACTAATGGTGTTGAATGACTGTCATTCACTGTGTTTATTGGTCATTTGTATATCTTCTTTGGAGAAATAGCTATTCAGATCCTCTGCCCGTTTTAAAGTTGTGTTATGTATCTTTTTACTACTGAGTTGTAAATTTCTTTACATTCTCTGGATACAAATCCCTTATCAAATGTATATATGAAAACATTTTCTCTTGTTCTATGAGTTGACTTTTATTTTCTTGATGCTATATGCTTTGAAACACAAAATGTTCTAAATTTGATGAAGTCTATCTTATCTGTTGTTTCTCTTCTCATGTTTACTTTAAAGTCATATGTAAGAAGGCTTTGCCTGGCCCACATTCATGAAGATTACTCATGTTTTCTTCTAAGAATTGTATAGTTTAACTCCTACATTGAAGTTTATGATCCATTTGCCTGGTAAGAGGCAATGGTCCAGCTTTATTATTTTGCATGTGAATATTCAGTTATCCCAACACCATTTGCTAAAAAAGACTATTCTTTCACAACTGAATTTTCCTGGTACCTTGTCTAAAATTAACTAAACTAATCATGTGAGACTTTATTTCTGTACTCTCAGTTTTATTGCATTGATTTTTGTGTCTACCCTCATTCTAGTACCACACCATCTCAATAACTGTAACTTTGTTGTACATGTTGAAGTTGTGAAGTATATCTTCCAACTTTGTTCTTCCATTTTAAGACTTTTGCCTATTTTGGACAAGAATTTTTATATGCATTTTAAGAACAGCATGTTCGTTTCTAAAAAGAATCCTGCTGGGGTTTTAGGTGGAATACATTGAATCTGTAAAACAATTTGGGGAGTATTGCCATTTTATCAATATTAAGGTTTCTGATCCAGAAACTCAGAATGTCTCTGAGTTTATTTAGATCTTCTTTAATCTCTTTCAACAGTGTTTTGTACTTTCCGAGTATATGTTCTGTCTTTTTTTAAAAGTTTTATTCCTCATTTTGATGACATAATAAATGGAATTGTTTTTCTTAATTTCATTTTTAATTTGTTCATTTCTAGTGTATTGATTTTTACATATATTTGTATAATATATATGTATATAAAGTGAACTCTCCAAATATATGGAATTCATTTATTAGTCCTAATAATATTTTTAGTTGGTTCCTTACGATTTTCTTTGTATAAGATCATGTCACCTGTAAAAAGAGTAATCTTATTTTTCTTTTCCAATCTGGATGCCTTTTATTTCATTTTCTTGCCTAATTGACCTGGCTAGAAACTTCAGTGCAATGTTGAATAAATGCAGTGAGAGAGGACATACTTTTCTTGCTGCTGACCTTAGGGAGAATTTGGTATTTTAGCATTAAGTGAAATAGTACCTTTTCAGAGATGTTTTTATCAGGGTGAGGAAACTCCCTCCAATTTTCAGTGTGTTGAATGTTTTTATCATAAATAGATATTGGGTTTTGTCAAATGATTTTTCTGAAGCTATTGAGATGATTATCTGGTTTTTGTCCTATTTTCCATTGATATGGTGTATTATATTAATTGATTTTCAGGTGGTAACCCAACTTGGCATTCCTGAGATAAATCCCACTTACTCATGTTATATAATCCTTTTTATATGTCACTAGAATCTATTTGCTATTACAATCAATCCTCATTATTTGCAGTTTCCATATTTGCGAATTCACTTACTCACTAATATCTACTCATAATCCCCAAATCAATATTTGTGACATTTTTGTGGTCCATTTGTGAATATGCAGAGAACAGTGAAAAATTCTTACCTAAAGGTACACATTTCAAGCTGAAGTTGAAAAAAACAATATTCTGCTTTCTTTTTCTATCTTTCATACTTTAAACAAGTATCTTTTTGTGGTTTATTTAATGTCATATTTTCCATGTATTTATGCTATTTGTTGATTTGCTGTTTAAAATGACTTCCAACATTAGTTCTAAAAAGCTGTCTACTGCATCTAAGTGTAAGAAGACTGTGATGTGCCTTACATAGAAAATGCTTGTTAGATAATCTTTATTCAGGCATGAGTTATAGTGCTGTTGGCCATGAGTTCAATGTTAATGAGTCAGCAATATATATTAAATAAAGTGCTTTTAAACAGAAACACACATAAAACAAAGCTATTATTGATCAGTTGATGAAAATGTTATGACCAGAGGCTCTTGAGAACCTAACCCTGTATTTCTCTTATGAGCAATGGCTCAGTATTCACTAATTCAGGGTTCCCAGTGACTTCATAGAACATAGCATCTGCAAATAATAAGACTTAATGTAAGGGTTTTTGGAGAATTTTTGTATATGTAGTCACTAGAGAATTGGTTGGTGATTTCTGTTACTGTGATTTATTTTATTTTATTTTATTTTATTTTGCTTTGGTGGCAAAGTAATACTGGCCTTATATAATGAGTTGGAACACGTTCTTTCCTCTTCTTTTTTGGAAGGGTTTGTGAAAATTTGATATTAAGGCTTTATTTATTTATTTATTTATTCATTCATTCATTTATTTTTAATGCTTGGTAGAATTCATAAGTGAGGGAAAATGGACCTTGGCTTTGCTTTGTGAAAAGTTTTAAATTTTTTAATTGTGCAAAAATTAGAAAATTTCTAATTGTTCAGAAGAAAGTTAACTTGGCTGGTGTCTGGGCACTTGGATTTGGGGTGGGTTCCCATCATTCCCAGAGTTGATAATACTTGCTCACTGTGTCTTACCTATTTGCACCAACAATGTGATTTATGCTGAACACCTGCTCTTCCTTCTGGGAGTCTGTAATATTAATATGTACTAGGCAGAAGCTGTTTATATGACCAGCCTTAGGATGCTGAGTCTCTTGTGAGCTCTCATTAATCAATGTTTCACACGTGTTGTCACAACTTTTTGTTGGGGGAATTAAGCATGCACTCATGACTTCAGTGAGAGATGACCTTTGGAAACTTCCGCCTCGTTTCCCTTGGGCTTTGCTACCTGTACATTTTCCCTTTGCTGATTGTGTTTAGTATTCTCTCAGACATGGTGTTCTCATAGCCATGAATATAATTATGTACCGAGTCCTGTAAGTCCTCCTAGTGAATCATTCATCCTTAGGGTGGTCTTGGGAATCCCCAATATATTTATTCAATTTCTTTACCTGTTAGCCTTTCAGATTTTCTATTTCTTCTTGAGTAAATTTCAATACTTTCTTTTCAAGAATTTTTCTATTTCATTAGACTTAATATTTTGTTGGCATGTAATTGTTCATAGTTCATAGATTACTTTATAATCCTTTTATTTCTGTAAGGTCAGTAGTATTGTCCCCTCTTCCATGTCTCTGTTCAGTCCAATTAAAGGTTTATCAATTTTGTTGATCTTTTCAAAAAAACACTTTAATTTCATTGATCTTCTCTATTACATTTCTATTCTCCATTCCATTAATTTACACGCTAATCTTTATTATTTCTTTCTTTCTGCTTGCTTTAGGTTTAATTTGTTCTGCTTTCTCTAGTGTTTTAAGGTAGAAAGCTTACTAGTTTGACATCTTTCTTCCTTTATTATTATTTTTATTATGAAAAGACATCTGTATGTTATACTTGGATAACTGTAAGTTAATATTTCTTTTCTTTTCTTTTCTTTTTTTAAATAAACATATAACATGTTTTTATCCCCAGGGGTACAGGTCTGTGAATCGCCAGGTTTACACACTTCACAGCTCTCACGATAGCCCATACCGTCTCCAATGTCCATAACCCCACCCCCCTCTCCCAACCCCCCTCCCCCTAGCAAACCTCAGTTTGTTTTGTGAGATTAAGAGTCACTTATGGTTTGTCTCCCTCCCAATCCCAGCTTGTTTCATTTATTCTTCTCCTACCCCCTTAACCCCCCATGTTGCATCTCCACTTCCTAATATCAGGGAGATCATATGATAGTTGTCTGTCTCTGATTGACTTATTTTGCTAAGCTTGATACCCTCTACTTCCTTCCACGTTGTCACAAATGGCAAGATTTCATTTCTTTTGATGGCTACATAGTATTCCATTGTGTATATATACACACATCTTCTTTGTCCATTCATCTGTTGATGGACATCTAGGTTCTTTCCATAGTTTAGCTATTGTAGACATTGCTGCTATAAACATTCGGGTATGTGTGCCCCTTCGGATCACTATGTTTGTATCTTTAGGGTAAATACCCAGTAGTGCAATTGCTGGGTCATAGAGTAGTTCTATTTTCAACATTTTGAGGAACCTCCATGCTGTTTTCCAGAGTGGTTGTACCAGCTTGCATTCCCACCAACAGTGTAGGAGGGTTCCCCTTCCTCCGCATCCTCGCCAGCATCTGTCATTTCCTGACTTGTTGATTTTAGCCATTCTGACTGGTGTGAGGTGGTATCTCATTGTGGTTTTGATTTGTATTTCCCTGATGCCGAGTGATATGGAGCACTTTTTCATGTGTCTTTTGGCCATCTGGATGTCTTCTTTGCAGAAATGTCTGTTCATGTCTTCTGTGCATTTCTTGTTTGGATTATTTGTTTTTTGGGTATTGAGTTTGCTAAGTTCTTTATAGATTTTGGACACTAGCCCTTTATCTGATATGTTGTTTGCAAAAATCTTCTCCCATTCTGTCAGTTGTCTTTTGATTTTGTTAACCATTTCCTTTGCTGTGCAAAAGCTTTTGATCTTGATGAAGTCCCAATAGTTCATTTTTGCCCTTGCTTCCTTTGCCTTTGGCGATGTTCCTAGGAAGACTTTGCTGCGGCTGAGGTCAAAGAGGTTGCTGCCTGTGTTCTCCTCAAGGATTTTGATGGATTCCTTTCTCACATTGAGGTCCTTCATCCATTTGGGGTCTATTTTCGTGTGTGGTGTAATTTCATGTGTGGTGTAATTTCATTTTTCTGCATGTGGCTGTCCAATTTTCCCAACACCATTTGTTGAAGAGGCTTTCTTTTTGCCATTAGACATTCTTTCCTGCTTTGTCAAAGATCAGTTGACCATAGAGTTGAGGGTCTATTTCTGGGCTCTCTATTCTGTTATTTACCTTAGTTATTTTACCAGTTATCAACACTTAAACCCAGCCATGCTACTTAAAAAAAGAGAGAGATAATTAACATACATTATTTTTAAGTGTATACCAATGATTCTATATATGTGCATATATATGTATATATTTTGAAATGATCACCACAATAACATTTATCACTATACATAGTTAACAATTTTTTTCTTATACTTTTAAGATCTACTTTCTTAGCAACTTTCAAATACATTATACAGTATTAGCTGTAGTTACCATGCTGTGCAATATATTTCCAGGACTTATTTACTTTATAACTGGAACTATGTACCTTTTGACCACCTTCTTCCATATCTTCCACTCCCAACCCCCACCTCTGGCAAACAGCAATTAATCTCTGTATCTATGAGATTTTTATTGTATTCCCCCAGAGTCCACATATAAGTTAGATCACAAAGTATTTGTTTTTCTCTGTATGACTTATTTCACTTAATGTAACACCCTTTGAGGTAGCATCTTCAAGCTAATTGATTCTTTTGCCTATTTAAATCTACTATGGAGAGTCTCTCTCTCTTCTCTCTCTCTCTCTCTTTTTTTTTTTTTTTTTTTTTTTTTTTTTTTCTGTTGAGACTCTTTAGAGAATTTTTTGTTTCAGTGATCTTGTCAACTCCAGAATTTCCATTTGGTTCTTTTTAAGTTTCTTACTCTTTGTTGATATTCTCTATCTGATGAAACCTTGTAATTATGCCTTCATTTACTTCTTTAAGAGTGATTTCCTTCAGTTCTTTGAACATATTTATAAGGACAGCTTTGAAGTCTTTGTTAAGTCTGACAGCTAGGCCCTCTCACAATTAGTTTCTATTGCTTGCTTTTGTTTACATGTGTAGGTCACATTTCCCTATATCTTTGCATGTCTCCTAATTTTCAGTAATACACTGTAGTAACTTGAGATACTATCTCTGTCACCTCTTAAGGGCTTTTTATTATTGCTGCTTGCTTGCTCATTTGTTTGTTGACTTTTCTGGACTATTTTTGTAAAGTCTGTTTCCCCACAGTGTGGAGTCACTGATGTCAGTCTTCAGTGGGTACAAAGTTGAGCATGTACACAGTCACCCTGAGATGACACTGGCTTTATTAGGCTCTCTTAGACTTTCTTTTCTCTGATCACCCCAGGGCTAGGCTACTAACTGCCAGCTAATTGTGCTACTGTATTTTATAATACTTTGGAACATAATTGCCCCCCCCCAAGGCCAACTAAATTTCAGCCCCTTTACAGGGACAGTTTTGAGACCAGTCTTTGAGATATATTCTAATCCTAGGAGCATTCTTCCTCGTTTTCTCTTACCCTGGTTCACTTTTATAAAGTAGCTGGTGTAACATCTTGTTTGTTGGTCTTATGGAGTTCTTAGCTTCTTTTACTGCTTAGGACCAAAATCTCCATTATTTTTGAGAACAACTTTAGAATTGAACTTTAGTTCCTTTAAGAGAGATCCTTGGCAGTCTCCATCATGGCCTACTGCTTCCCTTGAGGAAAATCTCCAGGCCACTGCTCTAGAACTAGGGATGGAGAGAGTACCCCACTTCTTCAGAGTGGCATCCCTGCTTCATAAGTGGGGTATGGAGGAGGATATGTAGCCTCTTATCTTTCTGACTCACCTCTCCCTATGCGGAATCTCCTCCCTACAAGCAACCTAAAGTGTTATAAGGAGCTTATTCTTGGTCTGCTATATCTGGGGTATAGTATCTGACCTGCAAGTGGGGGCTTGGTGGACAAAAGGAGTCCTTGAACTCAGAGATGCAGCCATCCGGAATTTAGTTTCTGTAACATGGAGCTGGGGGGGGGGGGTAGGAAATGTTAGTGGCCTACCCCTTCCAAGAAGAAATCATAACTCTTGAGTAGGAGCATGGGGGAATGGGATTCCCACATTCTTAGCTATACCTACAAAGGGTAAATCTTCTGTCATGCTTAGCTGAGAGGGAGCAGAAAGGGGTCAGGTCATGGCTTCAGAGATGCAGACTCTCATTATTTTTTTGTTTTTGTAGTTTTCCAGATCTACAAATTTACCATTTCAGTAAATTTTCTTGAAGAAGAAATATTTCTTGATTTGTTGTAAGCCCTGGGGCAGCATCCAGATATTTAAGGCTTTTTCTGTATGTGTATAATTTTCATCAATTCTTTCCCTAGGGAATGGGTCTGCAGAGCTTCTCTGAATGCCTCAGCCAAAGTAGTCATCCCTCCATATTAAGAAACTTGCATTGGTATTACTTTAGAGTGAAAGAAACACAACATAAGAGAGAGTAAATGATAGCTGAATAATCTTAAGTAAATTATTTAACCTCAACTTGCTCATTATAAAGATGCAGATAATAATTCTTATGTTATAATGTTATTTCATGAATCAAAATTAGACACTGAATGTAAACATTTAGTATAGTGCCTGTCACACTCCACATATCTAAAAAATGTGTTTGAGCAACTGAATGAATGAATATGTGTTTGCAAAGGGATATGTGTCTTCCTTGTTAATCATTCCTGCTCACAGCTTACTTTCCCTCCTTCTTTCTTAATCATCATCACTTTGCAATTTTTATTATTAGAAAATACCAATGTCACTTTTTGTAGTGGCCATCTCTACACCACCCTGGGTCACTGTCATGCTCTCTAACATGTCTTCTTTCATAATTCTTAGTGATTTCAATATCCACACAGATAAACTGTCTAACACTATGACTCCTTAGTTCCTTTTTCCCCCCTAAGTGAGGTGTTTTCCTCCTTTCTTCAGCCTTACTTCCATGCTCATTCCCTTGGCATTTTTTCCCAATCGCAATGACCCTGCAATCAACTCAATTTCATATATCCGTCTCCTTGATTCTCAACTCCTATCTTTTGAGACACTACCCTTATTGTCCCAAATATAGCATTCTTCAACCCCACCTACACCTAGTTAGCATTAATCCAACCAGCTTCATTCTTCTCATCTTCCAATAGTCTTTTATTTCCTCCTTACACACCTTAAATTTTGTGTTCAACCATTATAATCACTCCCTTACATGCATCATCAATTCCATTGCCTCTCTTGCTTCATCATATTTCCTGATGAAACTGTATCTCAAGGATAGTAAAACTCTTTCTGCAATGCACCTGCACCTGTAATTGAAAAAAACAAAAGAATGGGCACCTGGGTGGCTCAGTCAGTTAAGCATCTGCCTTCATCTCGGGTCATGGTCCTGAGGTTCTGGGATTGAACCCCTCATTGGGCTCCCTGCTCAGCAGGGAGTCTGCTTGTCCTTTGCCCTCTGCCCTTCTCTTTGCCCACCTGGACTCTCTCTCTCAGTCTTTCTCTCTCTCAAATAAATAAAACAATTTTTTTTTAAAGGAAAGAAAAAAAACAAAGGAAAATGCACAGCTCTGATAACTGGTCTTACTTTAAATTCATTATTAATAGCTTTAAGGGACTCTCTTAATGGGAGATTACTATAATTTTTTTATCCATCTTCCCTTCCATTCTCCTGGATATTTTTTTATAATTTCTTCTATTTCTTCAAACCTTTAGTATCTCATTCTTGATCCTTGCTCCCAGTTGATGTCTCAGTTTCCTCTGTCACTGAAAAAATTGAAACATTTTAAAAGAAAACTTCCATAAGTTCCTAGTGATGTGTAGCACACTTAATAGTCCCTATATTCCTATATTCCATAGTCTCTTCTGTTAACTGTGTTCATTCATGTTTCTACCCAGTCTGTGTCTCCATCTATGCATAAATCCCATCCATTTTTGCCTGTTCTGCATTTCTCCATACAGTCAGTAACATTATTTTTTCTATCTCATTTGCATATAAGCATGCTGTTAATTCACTCATCATAAAAACCTTCACTTGATAACACTTTGTTCTACAGCTATGTTCCCAAGTTTTTCTGTCCTTTATAGCAAAATTTCTTGAGGAAGATTCTTACCATTCTCTCTTCTATTTATTGCAGTCAGGTTTTTTTCTCATAGTCCATTGGAATTCCTTTTGTCAAGGTCACCAAAGGCATTCATATTGGTAATTTTAATTACCAATTTTCATATTTGCACTACCCATTGCATTGAGTGCAATTGATACCCTTCTCCTAGAATTGCTTTTTTTCCCTTAAGGTCCATCATTTCTCTGATGTCTCTGACCACTCCTTCTCAGTTACTTTTGGCAGTTCCTCCTTATTTTCCTAAATTCTAAACCTTACACTTTTTAAAAATTTTCTACCTATACTCACTTCTGAGACCATGTAATTTTCCTCTTTTTTTTTTTTAAGATTTTATTTATTTATTTATTATTGAGATTTTATTTATTTATCACAAGTAGGCAGAGAGGCAGGCAGAGATGGGGGCGGGGGGAGCAGGCTTTCGGCTGAGCAGAGAGCCTCATGAGGGGCTCAATCCCAGAGACCCTGAGATCACGACCTGAGCGGAAGGCAGAGGCTTCACCTACTGAGCCACACAGGCTCCCCTCCTCTCATGGTTTTATATACCATTTTTATGTTTAGGACAACAAAATTTGTATTATGCAGCTAGGATATTCTTTTCTATATTAGCTAATGGGGCTACATTTTTCCAGTTACTTGGATCAAAAAGTTTGGTATAAATCTTGGTTCCTTCTTATATATGGTCCATGTCACTATCATCTCTCTCTTGGATTATTGCAATACTTTTAAAATGGTATCTTAGCTTCTAAATTTGTCCCTGTAGTCTGACAGCCTATTTAGAATTTTAAGTCCACCCTTGATATTTCACATATTCCTTATTTGTTTTATGTTTTCCCTTTAACATTCATTTCCATGATATTAATATGTTACCATGTTTATTATCGCCTCCCTCAAAAACATGCATACTGCATGAGGACAGGTAATTTTTATTTTTATTTTTATTTTTTCCTCTACTCTATTTTTGGTGTCTATAAGAATGCCTGTCTGACATATAGGTAGATGCATAAACAGTCTTTTTTTTTTTAAATAAATAACTAATAACTAAGGAGCCTATAATAAATTTTGGAGACTGGAACAAGAGAAGAAGTCGGAAAAAAGATGTAAGATGTCCAGGAGATAAGAAGTTTAGCATAGGGGAAATAATTAAAACAGTGGAATGTAAAAAAAAAAAAAAAATGTAAGTGTAGAGGAAAATCAGCAGATAGACAATGAAGAGAATCACTAAACTGAGGGGTAGAAGGAAGAAAAAGCCCAGTTGGTGGGAGATATAGAGAAAAAAATCACAGATGGAATCATGGAAACTAAAAATGAGATAAGCTGTATAAAATGTAGTGGAGAATTTGAAGAGGATCAGAAGAAAGAAATTCAATCCCATTAGAAAAATGATTTAATTGAGCAGTGTCAGGATATTGATGGGTCCATAAATCAGATTACAGGAAGTTAAGGAAGTAAGGGATGGCTAGTGAGAGCAGTGAGGTCTGGAGGTAAGTTGCTTATTTGAGGGTCTTTTGCTATAAAATAATGTCAAAGAATAGGACGGTGATTAAAGTGGAGCAGTGGTTTGAAAGAGGAAGAAGTTTCAGGGTTATGGAAATGCAAACTTATTTCAAGGAGAAATTAGAGTTAAAGAAAAAATACTAAAGTAGAAAGAGTGACTACTAGTATAGAACTGTAGTCTCTTTGAAAAGATGAACCCATCTAAAACAAAGGATGTCAGGTGTTATTCTGAGAAGGCTGTGTGTGTGTGTGTGTGTGTGTGTGTGTGTAAAGGGCATGATGGGAAGAGAACTGCTGTGGGAAAGTGAAAACAGTGAATTAATGGCAAGTAAGTACTCTTAGGAATTGATTAGAAAATTCACTATTGGGAGAACATAGTTTTAAGTATGACATTGTGGATTGACTTTCAACTTGGGGGAGGCCTCTCAGAAATTCAGTAACTCTGACTCTCAAATAACTAATATATGTGCTTAACTCTGCAAGCATGTAGAATGATTTTGTGGTCAGTGAACCCATCATCCAAAGGCTCTCAAAGCTCTCAGGCTGTGAGTAGATGTTAGACCGAGGCAACCACAATAGGCGCTTGGTTAATAAAGTAGAGGGGCTCTCCCTCCAGACTAGGTGCTCTAGGCAAATTCCTCCTTTGACTCTGCCCGAGGCAGGCCTCGGGTCTGAATATAACCTGGGAGGAAAGGAACTGCTTGAAAACCCTGATTCTACCACTTTCATTCTCTGATCTTGCCCTCTTCACCTCTTGATGCCCCAGGCTTTTGTAATCTGCACCTTAATTTCCTCACTGCCCATTCTAAGAGCTTAAAATGTAATTTTTATAGTATCTAAAAAACGTAAAATTTAAGCATGGCTGATGTTGTGGGTTAAGATGGAAGATTACTCAGTTTATGAAAAAGAAAATAGTAGTGATGATTGTGATGTTGAATGTGCTGATTTACTTCCAAAAATATATTTGTTCATTTGTGAGTTTTGTCACAGTAGTTATTTTAATACAAAATTGAATGTTATTCCTGGCTGGGTAGGAAAAAAAAAACTGCTCTTTGAAGAGGTCAAGAATAATATTTTGTGGTTAAGACAGATGTTGGTTTAGTGCATCTCACTCTTTGTTATTACTATTGTTATGTTATGTAAATAAAACTGGCCTTTCTCTTCAGTGTGGTTGTGTTGTGGATTTAATTAAATTTGAAATTAGGGAAGGGCAGGGAGGCTTATCAGTTTTAAAGAAATTAAAAATGGATTCTAACAATTTAGAGTTATAAAGCATTGTAGTCTGTTTAAAGTTAAGATATTAAAATAGGTTCTTTAATCAACCACTGTTATATTAACAGATTCAATCCATTAAAAGCATTCAATAGAACTATATTTCCTACGTAAAATTATCCCACATCAGCACTGCTGCATGGTATGGAACTGACCAATGATATGATTTTTACTTAATTGAAGGTCAAAAAATTTCAGATTTTTTAGTAGGATACAGAAATAGTTGCTGGTCAACTATATTATCTGGAATAATCTCACATAATGTAATGGGATAATGACCATTTTGCTATTTAAAATCTTTCTATTAAGGGCATTTTGGTTTTCAGCTAATTAAAATTATTCTTTTTTTGTGTTGGGGGGTGATACTTGTCAGTGTTGAGTGTTTTACCTTTCTGGAACATGAAATTTCTGCCCATGGAAGGAGATAAATATAGTTTTTTTTTCTTTTGCATTTATACACCAGTATAGAGGCATCTATGTTCAATATTCAGTACTTATATATTAAATACAGTTCATTCATTACAGATTATTTGCCTCCCTTTCTAATTACAGAAGATTTGTACCTAGTGAAAAGTCATTATTTATAATCTTTGGCCAATTTAGTTAGGGCATTAGTTAAATCTTTATTCTTTCATAATATGAGGAAGTAATTATGATAGAAGAAATACTGATTTAAAAATAGAGGCATTCTTATGTGGTTTTTATATGAACAAAAGGGTTTTAAAAATAGCTTCAGTTTAGATTAATTCATATTGCAGTGTACAGCTAAGAAAGAAGTCACATTTGGGATTAAAATGTCAGAAAAATCCATAAGTACTAACAGTGAAATTATGATGCCCAGTTGATCATGCAAATTTGACTTAATAGAACTTTTGTCTATTCCTATAAAACTAAAAAGACAGTTGGTCATAACCATTACAGTATAAATAATGATCAGCATCAACACAGTACAGCCAGTGAAATCTATTGTTTTCTGTTAAAAGAGCTAGAGATTTTTAATCCACATTATAAGAACTGTCTTTCTTTCATTGTAGTTCAATTTCTACCACTTAATTTTATTTTTTAAAAACCACCTTTGTTTATTTTTTCACAATTAAAAAAATAATTTCAACATTATTTAAAGTAAAAGAACAAAATCTGGGATTAAAAAAAGAAACAGCTGCCCATCTGTCCTATCTCCACACAATTGTTCAAACTGACAAGCATTTATTCTGAGACCTTATTTCAGCAAATGTGGGAAATTGTGCATTTGCAAATGACTAAAAAAATCATACTGATATTTTAGTAGTATTTTATATTGCCTCCTTCATAGATGAAATATGGTATTCTGTTCTTAAAAAAAGAGAGAGAGCGAGACCTTGTCACGTGATTGGTTGCTACAGAGTTTTCCTTTAAAAGACATATCTGACAATACAGAATAGCAGATTGCATAGATGGTATTCATATTGTTCTGCTTTATAACATAAAACTTGTTTAGTAAAGTACATTTTAAAAACGGGGATTGTGTGTTGTGAGCAGAACAGTGTTGCAAAGGCAGCTAGAAAATAGGCAGTGTGCAGTTGTCTTTTGAAGAAAGCAATAATATGGCTACTAGAAGATTTCTGAGAATGTCTTGTATAAATTCCAGCCTCTGACCATGTGACTGAGTCTAAAATGAGCCTAGGGAAAATTCCTTCCATGTTAACATATTTCCGCTTCAAACATTCTGAATAGACAGACTCACCTTGCTGGGGTATCTCATGTATGCAGTTTTATAAACAGAGGAAAATTACAGAGTCCAAGCCCTAACTTGAAGATAAAGTGTTGAGGATATAATTCCAGTATCTTGCAGGTACATGTGCATGCCTTGCTTTTCAACATGCATATAAAATGGCTACATGTAGAAAGGCGTTATAGCCATGGTAATTGTCGGGATAAATGAATACTAAATGTAAGAATTGTCACTATGACATGTTTTATACTACCTACATGTTAAAATCCTTTTATGCCAATAATTTGCATAACATGCTTAGACAAGCATATGTTGTCCCTCAATTTCCTAAAAGAAATGACCCAAGTTAACAGTGCAGTCAGAAATGTCTTCATATTTCATTATACACAGTTAGTGTGAGCTGTAGACGATCCCACACTAAGTAGAAGAAAAACAAAAGATAGAAATAAGGAATTTAGAGAACTGTTAAACTGGAAGTTTGACAACAATACACACACACACACACACACATTTTGTATATATATATGTGAGTGAATGATATATATATATATCGTAATTTTAGGAATTTATCCTTATGAATGTCTTTCATGTTCTGCAGATAATTCCAGCTTAGATGGTCAAAAAGTATGTTGAATATTTATATTTACAATACTATGACAGTATGCATTTGATGTTTAATCTGAAATATTTATATCTATTAATCCAAGTATTCATAACCAGTACAAGAGTTTTCATAGTTTTCTAACACATACATTAAAACCAGTTGTCAAATCTGAAGGAAGACCAGGCTCTGGAGATCCTGGCATATATATTTTTTAAAGAACTGATAATCAGTTTATTAAAAGAATTGATTTAAGTATCTGCAATGGTGACTTTAACCTAGACTCCAGGCTATCTCACCTATCATGTACGTGTATTTCAAACATCATCTACCAAAAAGTAAGCATGTTGCTTTAATAGATCCACTCCAGTAATGAAGAAGGGGCTGTAGAAAGACTTTCTGCACAGCAGCCTTGGCTAGAAGAGCTGCACTGAAGTCATCACAGTCTGCAAAATAACATAGCTGACTTCCGGGCTAGGAGAATCCATGCCCAATGGAACTGCTGCATTTACCTTCTTCTGACTTTCACTGTTTACCTGAACTATAATACAAAAGTGCCATTTATCAACTTTAATTTGAAATCGTCCACCACTTTAGTTGAAGAAAAATAGCAAACACAAATAAAGCCTTTTATCAGAAATAGGGGAATCACTGTCATTACTTAAAAGAATGAAATATCATAGGGATGAGAAGGTTGACCCAGATACCTTAACTTTGCCAGAGATTTTCTATATAATCACCTGAGAAATAACTAATGAGATATAGGCAGATAGTTTTGTAATTTTTGGTAATTTTTGTTCTCAGATATTTTAAGCTGGCTTCTTACCAGCTTACCTGGTTTCAGGTCATGTAAACTCTGTCCTGAGGATTATAATGTCAGATAGTGTGTATAAAGGACCTAGACAACACAGTGAGTTTTTAATAAATAATAAGTTCTTTTCCCCTTCACCATTTTGGGTTTATTTTGAATCTGTAATTGTGACATTTATAGTATTTGGATTTAATTAAACAGTTCTAGATTTTGTGTGAATTCCTTTCTTTTTTTTTTTTTTTTTTTCTTTCATGAAGTTTCTGGCTGTGAACTAAAACTTTTAATAGCTACCTCTTTCTTAAAAGAGGAGTCATCTGATAAAGACTAATGAGTGATCCTGTTTTTCCTCTCCATTTGGGATGTAAGCAGGGTCCCCCCTGCTCACCTCCATGTTTCTCCCATTCTACCTAGATCTACCTAGATCCCCTGTATGAATCTTTGGGCAAGCAGGAGGCTGAGTCGAGATTCAAGAAATTGAATCACAAGCTGGGGAAGAAACATCTTTTCCATAGCTGTTCTCAAATAGTTAGGTGGATGTTGCCTGTGTCATGCATCCAAGGTATGCTCCGTCCATCTTACACACCTATATTAAACCACAGGTGTTTGCGTCGGGAAGCACACTAGCAGTGTTAACCTCTTGGCAAAGCTGCAGATAACTCAGTGGAAAGTACTTTATTTGGTATGTATTTTGGTTCTTCACTATCAGTTTCTTTATACTAAAAAAGGGAAAAAAGGAAGGATTTTTATAATATCTAGTAGATTAATCTCAATTATTTTCTTTCTTTGCTTTCGTGGAGATAGAAAATAACTGGTTGGATTGAAATGATTATCTTCTCTTTAGGACCAGCTATCATGTGGTGGACCAACCACGGGACTAAGGGTAAGGTTCCTGGGTTCTGGTGTTACCAATGCCTTCCCTTTTAATTTAAAGGCGAGTTGCTCACAATTTCTGAGACAGCTCCCCGTCTATAAATTGGTTTAAAATAGTATTTTAATTGCCCAGAGTATGGCCTGTCACATAAAATTGTTAAAAATAGAGGGTGAGATAGTATACGAGCTAAGTAATCCAGGTTCTTTCAAACTTCCTATTATAGAAATTTGCATGTATATCTTCATATACACATACACATACACACATACATATTACCCAATATTTTAATCGTGTACTCTACCCTCCTTTTGTTTCATTAACAATAATATGTTGTGGCTGTCTTCCAATTTCATATATACTATAACTTCAATTTTAATTTTAGTATAGTATTTCATAATGGGTATAGTCTATAATTTATTTGATTAGTCCCATATGGATGAATATATAGACTGCTCTTAATTCCCCATTATTACAAATAATGCTGCAATAATATAGTTGTGCCATCTTGGTTTTGTGTTTTCTTTGTTTTATGTTTGTTTTATTTTTCAAAACAGAATTTTAATATAATTAAATTTGTCCACATTTTAATTTTTGTTTGCAGTTTTTATGACATGATTCCTAAAGCCAGATTATAAATATTTTAGTCACTTTCTATGAGTAGATTCATGATTGCTTTGAAGCAAAAAGAATTATTACTATTTATATTTCTGTTATTATTGTTAGGTGGGGGAAATGAGGAAGAGGTCCCATTTTATTTTTATTTTTTCCAAGTGGCTAACCAGTACTTCTGATGTCATTACTGAATAATCTGTTTTCCTGTGAATTTGACTATTTTCTTATTTATTATTACATTTGTTTCTGCATTGTCTATTATATTCATTGGTTTGCCAATGTTTCCAATGGTCCTATGCTTTTCAAAATACTACAGGTGTTGTGAATACAATCATTATTTATCCATTTTTAACATAAGGATTTAGTAGGGGAAAATACCCAGCTAAAAGTGGGATTGGAAGAATTAGTTCTGTGATTTCAGGGCTTTGAATAATGTCTGGAAAAGGTTGGTGGGAACAGTAAGAGAAGGTAAAAAATGAGGGGGTGAAGAAAAGAATAGATGAATAGCCTTGTAATTCCAAAGAGAGTTGGAGGCTGTATGTACATTGAGGTGCTGACATCCACTCTCCCATACAGCACTGTGTACATTCATATCAGAGTGAAGAAGGGATATGATTGGATTGTTCCAGCACTGATGTGCGCTTGAAGGCACCAACGAAAAGCTAAGTAACATGATGACCTATGAGGCCGATGCTAGTTGCAAAAGGACATAAAACCAGGAGAACACTGACTGAGGAAAGACGTAAGAGTAGTCATGACATTGTAGATGTTGACAAAATTCAAGAACACGTTGAACATTAACTTAGAGTAACAGAACTGAGTGGGTAGAGTCGTGGTCAGAGACAAGAATGTTGATGTTTATGTGGCTGTGACCAGTATAAGGAATCCATTGTTCTTTCCTCTGTGCTTTCTGTTTTTATAGAAACCTATCATACAAGTTGGATTAAATGAGAGCATAAAAACTTTACGGGCAGGGCGTAAAGTGGGTTAAGCCGCTGGGTGGTTCAGTGGGTTAAGCCGCTGCCTTCAGCTCAGGTCATGATCCCAGGGTCCTGGGATCAAGTCCCGCATTGGGCTCTCTGCTCAGCGGGGAGCCTGCTTCCTTCTCTCTCTCTCTCTGCCTGCCTCTCAGTGTACTTGTAATTTCTCTCTGTCAAATAAATAAATAAAAAATCTTTAAAAAAAAAAAACTTTACGGACAGAGAAAGTATAGAATTATTCTGCTCTAATGAGGCAAGAAAAGGTTTAGAAGGAAAGAAGGACAAACAATTTTTTAAAAATGAAGCCTTATTAGGATTTGGGGCATAAGCAATATATTTAAGAGGGAAAAGAGGAATAGCAAGCATTTTGGAAAAAATGGAAGTGGAACTGATCTAAAATGTGGTGCAGAATTATTGATGATATGACAGGAGGAGAAAGAAAGTGGGTATAAATATTTGAAAGGAGTTCTCGAAGTTCAGTTAAATGCTTAGGCAAGTCCCCAAATTAAATTAGATGCCAAGAAATACTTGGCAAGCAAAGTGTAGTAATTAAGTGCCATAGGGCTAGGAAGTGCTGAGCCTCACCACATTATGATACCTTTTCATGGCCCTGTTCACCATTCCTTAATGGGAAGCTTAGTAAAGGCAACAAACAGATCACAGTCCAAAATGGCAAAAAAAAAAAAAAAAAAATCACTGAAACTAGATACTAAGCATAAACACAACTGTGGCCAGAGATGTGGATTTTAAGGGCAGCTTTGCCTTGGCCAAATGGGAATTTAATCTGTTGTATGAATAACGTGCCAGGCTCCTGGGGTCCAGCCTGAATGAAGGAAGATGCCGTGTTCACAGATGAAAGAAAAGCAGACAGTAAATTAATAAGCTATTAAGTGTCCTTCAAATAAAGATATCTGTGGATTCATAGCCTGAGTAATAAACCAGAATTTTAAACTTCCAATGTAAGTTCTAGTAGAAAGATACTGGGCTCACATGGTAGCCTGGGTGGAAACTCTTAAGTGCCTACAGAATAGGTCCCTTCTCAGATCAGAATATAAGTAGCAGAATCTTGAAGTAGCTAAGAACTTCTACCAAAGGTCTGATGTTAAGCCACAATTTGTAAACAATACAAATATGTATATTTCACTTGTAGTTTGATTTTATTTTGATTTGGTTGTTACAATGGCGTTTAATGCAAGTAATCCCACCACCACATTTATTTTGGTGTTTTCTATAGTTGTTTTTGTAGAGTAGATTGGTCTTTCTGGTGGAGTTGAGAAGGCATTATAGAAGATTGCAATTGGCAGAGGGAAGAAACCTGGGAGTTTATTTGTGCCTGAGATCAGAGTATCTAGCAGACACACTTAATTTCTTCACCTCTAATGGATAGCATTAGTTTTGCTGTATATGAACACAAAGGGGGAATTGTAGCAGCTGAAAGAAGTTTCTGTTGCTACCTAAGCATTTTGCAAGGATCAGAAACCACTTAATCCAATGATTTAGTGTTGTGAAATATTGTAAAAAGTAGAGATTCAGAAATTACTTCTTAATTATTGTTAAAAACCAGTAAAATATCTACAGTAGAGGAAGTCCTCTGCATCGTGGTTATAAAATAGGAGGTAGTTTTCTTCCATTCGTTTTCTGAAGACAAAAGATTGCATTCATTCACACAGCCTCCTTTGAATGAAGTAGACTCAGGGACCATGATCTCCAATTTCAAGATGTACAGAAGGGTGCAGACAGCTCTCAATGAACTGCTCAAGGAAGTACAGCCAGTATCAAAGCAGAGACCAGAGCCCTGCTATTGATTTAAGTGTACCCTGAACTGGTCCATGCTCTCTTTTATACTATTCAGATTCTTAAAGCCTAAGTGGTCGCTAAAATGTAATTCTTCAATAAAGCAGTCTGTACTATTACAATATCATAAAAATTGTAATATGGGGTTGCTCTATTCTTGATAAACGTAACTAAATCACCAACAATGTACTAAATTTCAGGTTATGGCCTCAAGTGTTTTTAACTGAGTTGCAGAAAATCATAGAAAGCAGAAAAGTTTTCCACTTTTATAACTGACAGCCAAGAATGCATGTAGTAAGTTTTATTTTTGAATGGCATTATGTGTTAGAGAATTTTGCCTAAATAAATAAATTATCTGTGAAATGGGAATGAAGCCTATGACTGCTTTGCTTTATATAGAGTGAGGATTAATGAATAACCCTGACAGACTGCTCCAAAATGATTGGAAAGTAACTTGAAAGAGGGATTCAGGGTATTGTCAAAACACCAGGATTAATGGGGAAAGAGATTTTGTCCAAGAGGAAATGTTAATTTATTTATAATTTGAGTGGTAAATCCAGAAGACACTTATGTGAGCTCTCCATTAGAACTACATCCTAAATATAAGGTTAAAGCAGTTTTACTTTATCTCCAAAGAGAAACAAATATGAGAGAAATTCAAATTTAAGCAATAGAGATTAAGAATAGATATTTTAAAATCTCATTACTTTGCAATATGCTAATTTATCATTTGTAACAGCTCAACCAGGAACGGACTGAGCTTTAATGTAACACTTGTCCTTTTTAAAATTTTTTAAGACTTCCTAATTAAGTAGTTAATAAACAAAATTTTTCTGTTCCTCTGAAAAGAAATATTTATCTTAAACATTCAGGCTGGTTTTAAGTAGCTGAATAGTACCTACTGGCTACAAATAATATTTTTTCAAATGTTCATTCTAACAATCCAAACATTTTGTAGAGTATCTACTTCTCAATACTTTATCTGCTGTTATTTTTATGTTACTATCTGTAACTGAAAGTCATTCCACTGCCTTTCAGTTTTTAATCATAAACTTAAAGCTTTCTAGTGTTTAAACGGACCAGTCTCCTGAGAATCAAGCTTCTCTGTGACAAGTCTGATACCCTCGCCTTCTCTTCCAGCTTTTCCTAACACTCATAGCTTAGGCCACATGGTTTCTCAAGTAGCTTACCGCATGTCTTCTAAATGTTATTGTTCCTCTGGCACAGACACTGTCTCTCACAGGTCTCTCTCTCTCAGGGTTCATCTGAACACTGTTGCCACAATGATATATGCAAATGGCAGGCATTATTACTACCTTTAAAAAAATTCTTCAATGATTCCCTATTGCCTACAGAGTAGTATGATACCATAATCCTGTCACACATGAGGTTCCATGCCTCACCAGAGTGTTCTTTCACAGCTTCATCTCCTAGCCCTGGAGTCTATTTCAGAGCTTTCACTGAGATTTATTTGTTTTTCCTGGATCCCTACTCCTTCACTTTTCATGCTTCTGTATCTTTTTTCCGAACTGGTTATTCTTCTAGAAATGCCTTTGATTGCTATCTTAGTCTTTTCTACAAAAGGTTGAATAGCTCATGTATCCATATATATTCAAGCTTTACCATTTCAGTGTTGACTTTCTCAACCATTGTTTTTATACACACCTACTGAACTTTATAAACACATTGAGAAATAATAATGATAGCTATTGTTTATTGAATAGTTTTGCTAATCACTTTATGGATTATCAATGTAAAATTCACCACAATTATGCGAGAATGATACCTATCAACTCCTCTCACTGATGCAGATCCTAAGGCTTAGAGAGTTTAGGTAATTTGTTCAGCGTAGTTTAGTTAGTACAGGAGTTGCAGAAGTGAAATCCATGCTCACATCATGTCTTCATCATTTGTTTTAGGTCTATCTTTTGATACTACAAAGCAAAAGCTGAGAATGGAAACAATGCCTCTTCAGTATCTCCCAAATCCAGAGACTGTAGAATGAAATGTTATCAAATTGTGACAGGAACAATTCAACGATGTAGTGAAATCATTAGTGATAAAATTGTGAGATTTAAGATTATGTTTATCCTTGATTTCCTACTCCATTTTTAGTTTCATTTTATTAAATGCCAGATCTGGATGTCTATCTAACAATTGTAACTGGCCTTTACTTCTTTGCTAAAAGAAGTCTGTATTTGGCAAAGGTGTGAAGGACTAACATAGTTTTGGAGAGGCTTCAGGAGTCAATACTAATTAGTCTAAGCCAATCGATTATTTCTTCTTTACTGGTGATTAGTTTAGGAGTGAGTATGTGGTACCATTCTAGCTGGAAGAGCTAGTGTTTCAGGAAGTTTCTGGGATGTTTCTTAAGAGTGGATGTGTGCAATGATGTGCTTCCTGGTGCTCCTGAAAGCATCTTTGATCATTAAAGGAACAGACTCTTTGCTAAATTAGGCAAAAAGGAAAGATGGAAAGAATATGGGTTCTTGCCCTGGGTTAGATGCTGAACTAGTCAATTCTGGTACTACTCCATTTCCAGACATTTTATGATGTGTGGTAAGACATTTTCTTTTCTGCATATGTTACTTAATTTTTTTTTTTTATTTGACAGAGAGAGATCACAAGTAGGCACAGAGGCAGGCAGAGAGAGAGGAGGAAGCAGGCACCCCGCTGAGCAGAGAGCCCGATGTGGGACTCGATCATGACCTGAGCCGAAGGCAGCGGCTTAACCCACTGAGCCACCCAGGCGCCCCGTTAATTTTTTTTAATTGTTAGCTTTTAGTAGTTCTATTATAAAGTTCCACTATAAAGTGTCTAAGTATGGTTTTCTTGGTATTTATTGTACTTGGTTGGGATTTCTAGGTGGATATATTCATTGTGGATTATGGTGTATTTTACCAACTTCAGCAAATTCTTGTCTATTATCGCTTAAATATTCTCTCTAGTTCATTTTCTTCCTTCTCTCCTTCTGCAACTCCAATTATTCATACATTACATTGTTTGGTGTTGTCTCACAGACCTCAGATGCTCTGTTCTATTTTTTTTTTTTTTCCCTCTGTGTCTGTGTTTGAATTATTTCTGTTGAAATTGTCTTCAAGTTCACTTATTCTTTGTATTCTGTGTTTCATCTTCTAGTAATACCAAATGAACCCTGATTTCTGATAGCTCCTTTATTTCTAGTTGTCTTGGTTTTTTTTTTTTTTGTTTTTGTTTTTCCACTTGACTCTTTTTAAAAATTATTTCCATGATTCTGATGAAATTTTCTTTCTATTTACTTGTATTGTCCACTTTTCCATTTTCATTTACACAGTCATCTAAAAGTCCTTGTCTAATGCTTCTGATATCTATTTCACTTCTGGATCTGCTTCTATTAATGGGTTACCTTTCCCTGCTTCTTTATATGTGCCATCTTTTTTTTATCGTATGAAAGGAATTATATCTAAAAAATAGTAAAGACTAATACGTAAATAATAGTAAAACTCAGGAGAGAGCAGACTCATTTTTCTCTCAGGCATCCAGGGTGAGGGATTGAGGCAATCTAATCTACAGATGAGCTGAGACTGTTCTTACTATAGTTTGATCCAAATCACCACTGCCTTCAATGACTGAAGATCAAAATCAAGACATCCCATTCAGCAGGACAGGAGATCTAAGCACCAGGAGACTAATATTTTTTGTCCTTTATAGAGTACCACCACCTTTTAAGTCATGGGACATCTCATCATGTTCCTAGCAGTCTGATGTTTGGCTGCATTATCATTTGTATCCTCAGCTCTCCAGTGTTGAGCCCAGGTTTTTGTCCCCTTACCTCCTGCTGCTACCATGTACTCAGGTTTGGAGGGCTAAAGGGGTAGATTTGGGGAAGGTCTAAATTAGCCATGAGGAATTTTTCCTTAGTTCTTTGGCTCTGCATCCAGTTTTGGCTGGCCCTGCCTGCCTCGTAATCCAGAGGTAGTCTCTGTTAGCTCTTCTGCTCTGCCCCAGCCTGGGGCAGCCATTGAGTCATATTCTGAGGGAGTATGCTATCCCTGCCCTTAACCTCCATCAGCTCTTGGCTCTAAGCAGTCTTCCATGTGAGTACTCAGGAAAGGCCTACAACAAATTGTTGGTGGGTGGGTACAGATTATGCATGTGGCTACTGCTTCCTCCATTCTAACCTATCATGTGTGTCTATATTGGCCTTAAAAGTTTCTAAACATCACAGTGATTTCTCTTTCCTTTTGTCTGTCTTCCCTCACTGCTCCTCCAAGAATGAAAGTGGTGGTGGAAAGAGTTTGTCACCCTCTAGATTTTAGTTATTTAGGTCTTTGCATCCTCAGGTCTGTGATGAGGAAAAACATACACACACACAACTATGACTACAAAGGTAATCTGGGTTATTCTCATTGCTAAGATAGAAGGACATTACCCTGTACCTGTCTTTAACCTAAGTGGAAGTGGAAATCTCTTTAAAACACTGTTAATTGAGTTTTCTGGTACTTGCTGCTGAATTTACCCAATCAGATCTATATTATACTTGAAATTGTTCTTTAGGATGAAAAAACCCATAGATTTTTTAATTGTAATTATTATTGTAGATATTTCATTGTAATTATTAGATCATTGTAATTATTTTTTCCTGATTATAAAATCAGTCATTTTTGTTATAAAAAATACAAAAAATATAGAAGAATCACAAAGAGAAAAATAAAAATTACCCATAATCACAGTTCATGGATATAAATATTAATGTCATTTTGTTATATATCTTTTCAACTTTTTTCTATAATATATATCTATTGATTCATAGCTTAAAACAAAATATGCAATTTTACAAACTGCTTTCTATATATATAGGACTATATCATGCACACTTTCTATATTATTAAATATTCTCAAAGCATGATTTTTAATGCAGTATTATATTTCATGATTTTTCAAAAATTTATATTTAATCCATCTTATATTGGGCATTCTGAATGTTTGGGCTTTCTGAGTGTTTCAGATTTCTCACAATGACAAATAGCCCTGACACAAAAACTCTTCTATACGGGGAAGGTCGAAGCTTGTTGAAGGTCAGATAGCTCTCTGGTGGCTGATCCTGTGCCCGTTGTGGGGTCGACACCACTCTTCTTTCCTCTGCCACTGCTCTTGACTCTACCATACACTACTTGTAAATGGAGCAAAAGGAAGTGTATGGATCAAATTAAAAATAAAGACCAGTGAGTTTATTATGGTAACAATCAGGATGTAGTCCAGGAACCCAAAGTGTAAGAGGTCGACAATGCAGGAAAAATCCAAGTGAGAAAAGTCTAGGGCAAGACAAGGTATCTGGTTAAGTGTTATGAATGGACTTTCTTTAATATTTCCTGGCCAGCCATAACATGGATCCAAAGTGTGATGTGCTTGCACTCTTAGTAACCACTGACTGATATCATCTACTCTCATGGAGCATTCACCTTACATTGCTTACTTCCCTTAACTAAGTGGAAACTTACTCTCTCTTTTTCCACTCCTTGTTATCAGTGCCTTGTTTCAGCATCTCACCATTTCTATTTTTGATAATTGCAACAGCACTCTTTTTGCATTTTTCAATGGTGGCTTGGTCTCCATCTAATTTATCTAATGATATTATTCCCTCTGATTTAAATCTTATAGTGTCTTTTTATAGATTTCAGTAAGAACCCAACTCTTAGCTTGCTAGACAAGACCTTTTATGATCTTGCCTCTGCTTACCATGTTAGCAATATCATTTGCCAATACCCAAAAGAGACCCTTCATCCAGGGAGCTTCTAGTTTCCCAAGTGTATGTGTTTAACTTCTCTATGCATTTACCCATGCTCTACTAAATGCCTCCACTCTCCCTCCACCTCTCATGCCTATTGTTATTCTTGTTAATTTCTACTCATCTTTTGAAACACAGCTGCAGCTTCATCTTTATTGGAAATAGTTGATAATCCCTCAAACTAATATCTATTCTTTACTCTCTGCTGCTCAAATATCCTTTTCATACACTTATCATAGTACCAATTATACCACACTACAATTTCTAGTTTTGTTTTACTTCTCTTTGCATAAACAATGGTTTTGTTTTGACTTTATATTCCTAGCACTTAGCACAGAGCCTAGATCCTAGTAGTTTCTTATTCGCTATTTATTGGAATGCTATTATAATGGTGATATATTAATCAGAAAAAAGTGGAAGTGCCTTATTACCCAATTATCCACCCTCAAGCCTTCCCCACATCAGTAAGAAAGCCTGCCACCATTTACAGAATTGTTAGGGCCAAAATTTAGGAAATCATCCTTGATACGTCTCTTTCCTTCAAACTCATAACTTACTTCATCAGCAGGTCATGCTGGGAAAAATGTATCATGACTCTGACCATTTCTCATCGTTCTGTCATTCCATCCTACCCCAAACTATTGTCAGTTAGTCTTGGCTTTATACAGGTCTCCCTGTCTCTATCTCCTTCTCTTTCCCTCTACCCCCCTCCCTCCCTCCCTATCTTTTTTCAACTCTAACATTTTCACCATAGTCTTATCTATTATTTACATAGTACCTGGAGAGTTTTTTTTAGGTATGGAAATCATTCCTTAGTTCTCCAGCCAGTTTTACCATCATATTTAGGAAGAAATCCATAGTTCTTTGGAAAGCTAACAGTGTCTACACTATTGGACGCTGTCTCTCCCTCCCTGTCTCTGGTCATTTCAGCCACTCCCTGCCTTGATCATTCCAGTCCAATTGTACTGATTTTCTTGCAGCTCCTTGGTATATGCTGATCTTTTTTATTAAACACGTAATGTATTATTTGTCCCTGGGTACAGGTCTGTGAATCATCAGGCTTACACATTTCACAGCACTCACCATAGCACATACCCTCCCCAGTGTCCATCACCCAGCCACCGCATCTCTCCCACCCTCACCCCCAGCAACCCTCAGTTTGTTTCCTGAGATTAAGGGTCTCTTACGGTTTGTCTCCCTCCTGATCCCACCTTGTTTCATTTTTTCTTACTTCAGGGACTTTGCATTTGTTGTGCTCTTGGCTGACATGCTCTTCCTCACTCTATTCAGGTTCCTGATCAGGTGTTACCTCCTCAGCAACCTTTCACAGTCTATTGCTATAGGCCCCATCCTGTCCCTGGTTTCAGTCTCTAATCCTCTTATCTTCCTTTCTTTTCTTCTTGGCACTTATCATTAGAGATTACACCATGTATACATTTTGTTTACTTGTTTATTTTCTGATTTTTTTCACTGTCACAAAAGTTCCATGATTCCACAGACTTTGTCTTATTCACTGTTGTGAATAAGTATTTTTGATAAGTATTTTTGAACATATGCATTAAGAGATGCACTTCATAGTCTAAGTTCTTTTTTTTCCTATACTTTTTATATGCTGTTTTGTTGGAAGATCTTCCCAACTGTTACGAACATGATTCCCTGTAAGAAATACATAATACATCACAATATATACACTCAGAGACATACGCGTAACTGATAATTGTGTCTCACAAAATAGTACTTACGTTTACTAGATGAAATTCATTCTCTTTTTTCTATTCTGTTCTGTTTTTCATAAAATTGATTTTACTACTTAATTATGGATTATAACAGGGTTACCACTTATGGCTTTGCAGACAGTATTCTGCCAAAGAGGTTATAGCCAAATCTATGTATATATGTATGTATCTATGCAAAAATAAGAGTGTAGCATATGCACATATTTGAAAGTGCTTATTCCATTAAATTTATTCTCAGAATAGAGGAGTTAGAAGAAAACATAAATTTAGTGAAATATTTCTTGGAAATTAGGATCTTACTTTTTTAAAAAATTAAACTAACAATTTCTTTAGAGATATTGACAACTTTGAGACAATATTCATTTTTAAATTGTATTATCTATAAAATTACTTAAAACTAAAAATAATTAAAGGATTTTGTATGTAAGGAAAACAGTTTTAAAAACAAGGGAAAAATGTATACTTTTTCTAAAAAAAATGTATATGACAAAAACTTCAAAGTTAATGTAAGAATAAATGAAAATCATTTTCTTGAGTTCTGATCTTGACTCCTCTAGCTAGGAGTCCAACTTGAGGAGTAAGGAGGTAGGTGTACCGTCTTTGTAAACTTGTCTTTAGAACTGAAGTCTGGCAGCAGTGGGAGTGCATACTCAGGGGCTCTATGGAAAAATGGCACTGATGAAGTAGGGTCAGAAAAGTTGAAATAAGGTCAAGGGATTATTTCTAGATCCTTTTTTTTTAAAGCCTGTAAATTTCACTTTGATTTGTCATGTTCATTCATCTTGTTGCATTTCTCAGGCAGAACACTGGGGAACAGCAAAGAGAATTTTATTTATATAAATTAATGTGCTAATTAGCCGCAGTTGCACAGCTCTTGGAAAATTGCCATTTCATTTTATTGCACATTAAAGATTGGGTGTCCCAACCTTTGTATGCCATTGGAAATGAAGAAATAACCCTACTAAAATATTTTTGCCACTCCAAAGGGGAAATGTTAGATATAGTAACCTCATGTTCATTTTCTGGGATCTTCGTAGACCTTTTTTTTTTTTTTTTTTTTACTATTTTGCCTTTAGTCTAGAATCTCTCTTCTTCATTTTTAGAGGAGAAAAAGGCTAAAGTCCTAAAACATTTTAGCTCTCAAATCTTATATCAATTAGCAATTGTATTTATATGTAAAATAGTGTGTGTGTATGTATTATATATATTACATATATTTACATACATATACATATATATGTAATATATATATATATACTGATGTATCCATATATCCATATATACTGATGTATATATATGTTATATATATATATATATATATATATATATATATGTATACTGATGTATCCAGAAAAAAATATTATGCTAAGAAACAAACCATGTGGGGCACCTGGGTGGCTCATTGGGTTAAAGCCTCTGCCTTCGGCTCAGGTCATGATCCCAGGGTCCTGGGATTGAGCCCCATATCAGGCTCTCTGCTCAGCAGGGAGCCTGCTTCCTCCTCTCTCTGCCTGCCTCTATGCCTACTTGTGATCTTTGTCTGTCAAATAAATAAATAAGATAAAGAAACAAACAAACCATGTAAAATGCAAAAAATATGAATCTCAAAGGCTGGAATATTTTAATTAATATTTTTAAAATTTTGGATGCCATCCCTTTAAGGGATGAGTTCTGAAAGGTTGTATTCTCTTCCGGGATCTATCAGTATTGAGCTGAACAATCTTCATTAGCTGACTGGACTTTTCTTCATTTTGATAATTGTACAATGAATGAACTATTTGCTTCCTTCATATTTCAGAATAATATTTTGGAAAGGAATAACAAGCACTTCAGCCTTCTTGGAATAGCTTTGAACTTTTATAAATTCAATGATACACTCATGAGATATTTACTACTACCACACACACAAACTCCGACTAAACTAATACATGTGAGTGTTAGTTATTAATTAATGCCACATTAAATACTAAGTTAATACAAATATAACAATGTGTTTCTGTCCATCCTTCTTACATTTAAGATTTAGGACAACTGGCTTGGTTCCCTATTTTATTTTGTTTCCTAAACTGCTGCCCCAGAGGAGGATTTGCTTTTTTCTACGTCTCTTATGACTCCTTTCTATAAAAAGAGGCTTAAGACTCTTTTTAACAGGTAGTTTGTGAAGTTTAATCCCAAGATAGCCTAGGCCTCCTGGAACACTCTACTCCTGATTTTCTTCCCACAGGTCAATCTCAGTGACTGGTGATGAGAAGGATGTCCTATCCTCTCTATCTCCTTTGTGTCTTTGAAGTTGGAAGAATGTTCCTTTGTTGAAATTTCTTAAATAGTTCTGCGTATCCCAGAAAAAGAACCACAGCATTTTAATGATTCTTTTATCTTCCTGAAATAGAAAGAACACCAAAGAAAACATCATACGAAGGGTAGTATGAAAACAATGATTGTAGAACATAAAAGTCTCCATAGGGTTATAGGATTATGAATGACGCAACAGAATGCAAAAGGGGTAGGTACACTTTTTAGATGGTCTGTTCTCATTTCCTCTTCCTGCTAAAAACAAACAAACAACAACAACAAAAACAACAAGTTTCCAGAAAGAAAAAGGTAAAAATATAATATCCTACAAAGAGCACTACACCAATCAGTGTGTTATGCGATACTGGTGCTGGTCTTGGCTCTACTGCAAAAGATTTCCTTCAGTTCAGGCCATATTGCTTCATTTCACTGGTACATGTTCTTTTACCTGTCAAGTGAGATGGCTGGCCTCCATACGTCCTCAGGTTCATTCTAACTCCATAATTCTATAGCTGTATTTTTATTTTTCAGAGACTATATAGCCTGTTAACGAATTTCTATATATTGACTATTACAAACCATTAAAAATTATGAAAAACAATAATGGAAAACTTTACCTCCAATGCTAAATTAGGCAGAATTCTCCAAAAACATTATTTAACAGAAGTGGTAAGATAAACAGGTCGCTTGGTAACTCTTCAAATTTTTTGTGTTTGAATATTCTTGGGTTGATATAAAATAGTTCCCATTCTGTTAATAGCAATGTGCGGTAGGTAGCATGTTTTACTATGAATACTGTCCAGGGAAGAAGAAACAAAGGAGATCCTACAGAAGTGATAAGTGAGAGGCTAGCAGCTTTTTAAAAACTATTGCATACTCTGTTCTGTTTTAAGTCTTTTCTCTAAAAGCCAATCAAATGGGGACTATTTGGGAACATCAGCGTTAGCCTACCAGACAATGTCATTTGCATCTTGAATTATTCTATTAGATTCTAACCCTGGCACAGTATAACCCTTTTGCTGAAATATTTATAATTGCCTAGTAACATGGGATATAAACAATTTATTCCTATTATGTCTGTGCATGTTTTGATACAGAAGAAGCAAACTGTGAATGACTAGATACTAATAAGATCATGGAATGTCCCCAGCTTGTCATAATGGTTAGTAACAAATATTTGCATCAAGACTTGGTTATCCAAATATCCTTGTGAAGAGTGTGGCTGAGAGAGTTTGATTTCTCTAACCTTGCAGAATCATTATATTCTATTGTTCTTGTGATAGATATGTAGGGTAATGCAGTCCAAAGCCTCCAGGCAATGCATGAATTGAATATTTGCTATTTGTGTAGCATGTTGTTTCTGAAGCGTCTAATTTGGGAGTGATTTAGTAAATACAATCATCAAGAATGTGGTGATGTTTTCCCTTTAGTTTTGCATTGACGATTTTGAAAGAGTCCCCCTTCCCCCAATCATCTGTAAGAAAATAGGAAAAATAGCCTAACTTAATGCTTCTATTTTACAAAAATGGGGTGAAGAGCAAGATATATATATTTTTGGCAGTAGGGTCACCAAGTTTGAAGGAAGAAGATGGTTTCAACTAAATGCATGGATCCACATTATTGCATAGCTACATTTTTATGTTTAGTTTTATACTACAAATAAGAAAAAAAAAACCTCTGAAATTATTACACAAGTGTGCTAACACTAACTTACTCTGGTTAAAAAGATCATCTTTGCAGGGCACACATGTATTGTCATGGACATTATCTGCAAAACTGAGCATAACATCAAAAGGAAAAGCCTCATTGCAAGTCAGAACTATTTTAATTTAATGAACTAATATTAAAAAGATTCACATAATCTATCTCTCACCGTCTTTTAGCTGGAAAGTATTCATTAAAGAAAATCTATGCTAATGTTAGCAACATAAGCAGAATTCCAATTAAGGAAGAACGCAATGAACATACTAAAAGCCCTGTGGTTTCCTTAAAGAATTCACTGCCTAGCAGTGTCCATGTGGCGGTGGTCCACTACCGTCACAGCTGCCCCAGGTTAAGGGCTCCAAACACAAGCTTGATGCTGGCTACCATCACTGCTTATAATGAGGGGACACTAACTGCTTTGGAAAAGTTTTGAATTAGCTCTAGTTCGGTGGTTTCGAAGCCTGACCTATTTTAGTCTTGACTTCTTTTATTCCCTCTAGAAAAATGTATCTTTGGATTATCGGGGGGTAGGGGGAACAAAAAATAAAACAAAACAACATAGCCTAAATGACTTCCAAATCTTCTCAATTATGAACAGCATTAAATCAGCTAAATACAAATAGATCAAGAAAAAGAGATTGTATTTTTCCTTCCATTACCCAGTGGAGTAGAGGGTGTGTCTTAAGACATCTCAGCAAATTGCTTCACATTTTACTGATACAAATAAACTAAGTGACCTTGAGCAAAGTCATCTTCTACCTCTGGGTATTGGTTTCCTCATATACAGAATATGGGATTAGAGGAAATGATTGAATCCCTTCTTGCTCTGAAAATAACCTATTGATTAATCATATTTTTATAACTTTGCCTGATAAAGTTTGGTGTTATAGGAAATGTATAGGAAATCTGAAGGAACAGGGAAGCTTTGCCTAAAATGTTCAGAAAATTCTTGAACCTTACATACAGTAGAAGTGGTTCTTAAAATTGGTTTTTAAGCATAATGGTTGAAGATCAAATAACATATTAACAAATTACAGAGAATTTTCATAGCACCAATTACAAAGATGATCTTTGAGTGAAATTTGTAGATTCCTCCATTTAAGTAAAAAAAGCAACAGAGAATTAAAAAGAGGAATTAAAATATTCCATATATTTACCTTTTAAAATACCTAAACCTACACATGAAAAATTGGCCCAGAGGAATATATTAATGGATTTGATGGCTCCCGTGCCAAGACAGGATCTTATATAATCTATGGACATTTGCCTAATTGAAGTAAGTCAGTACATAAAATGTTCATAATTGCATATTGATAAATCTAATATTACTAAGTTTTGGTTTTGTTTTGTTTTGTTTGTTCTTCAGGCTTTTTTTAAACATTTTTTCTCCCAACAGCACATGATATTTTAATGACACATTTTCCTGGAATGCGGGGAGGGTGAGAGAAAATAAAATAGTACATCTTAAAATGATTTTATTTTATAATTAAAGTTACTTTAGTATACCCTTTAATCCAACTTTTATTCTAAGTTGATTTTAACCCCTAAGTAAAAGATTATTCATAGGGAGGAAGCACTAATGTGACTTATAGACACTACATTTAAAATTTTGTAATTTTATGGTTTGCAATAAATAGATGTGTGATAATTAATTTTATGTGTTAGATGCATACATCGGAAATTGGAGACTCAGAGGTCTGTCCCCTTCAAATAGTAGGGATCTTAAGCCAATGAGTGGTATTTATCAAAATATTACTAAAAGAAATTTCAGATTTTTTTTCATAATCTGTGACATGTTCTTTAAATTACACATACTGCTGTCAAAGTCCAAGAACCCTTTTTCCTTTGAGAATTATTTTGGTTCCAGAAACAATGAGAATTCATTCCAAGTCAAGTCTAATGTGTAAACTAAGTATTCCAAACAAGATAATGCCATTTTAGGGGTCTAAAATAATAATGTTAAGGTAAAAAGACTGACGATCTTGTGTGACTAATAGAATAAGTGTCCAAATGAAGGACTCTGTAGGCAAAACCCAGTGAGTTGGAACCAAGTGTAAAAGCTCTCTATATACAAATGGCAAACCTGGCAGAAAATAATAAACTGGCTGGGACCCAAGCTACAGAATATACTGTATATATAGCAGTTTCTAATTTCTCTACTCATAATTTTTGTTCATAAAAATTTTTTTTCTTCTCCTATTTCTAGATGTAAATGCAGTAAAATCATAGAAGGTGTTGCCATAAAGTAATGAGTATGTATATTAAAAAGTAGCAAATTAGTGTGCTTAGACGCAGCTATCTTGAGCCCATACATCTAGTTCACCAAATACTACTCTTTCTTCAGAACTTATTTTGGAACTCATCTTTTAGAATGATCTGAATATGTTCATGAATCACACAAGAAGACTGGCCATATGATTAAATCACCCGGTCTCTTGCAATCTTTCTCTTCTTTTTCTTTCTCTTTACCTAAAACAAGCTAGGTCACCTGTCAGTTCATCAATATTGACACTGAATGATAACAACAAATTCTCTCAATATACGATAATTGGACCTCATTGCAGATTTGTAAACAGGACGTCCATCAAGAGAGTAATTTTAAAGAGAAGAATGGCCGTACCAATGGAATAAATACAGACTCTTGAGGTGATGCCTCTGAAGAAAAGACTGATTTGAAAATGTAAGTTTGGGTTAGATTGATCTCATTGCTTTACATCAAACCTCCTATGTTTTGTATCACTTTGATATCCCAAGTCAGGAAATAATTATGTGATGCATGAATGGGATCTGCCAGTGGAATTGCTTGTAGCATCTTAGAAGGAAGTAACTTCTTCTAAAGGAAGAGTATTTAGTGAGTATCTTAAAAGGACTGGATATATTTACTAGATTAAGATATGAATTTTTAATTCGCACATATGTTCCCTTAGAAAGATAAAGATTGTATTCTCAAGGAATTAGCCTCATGTGAAAACACTAGCATTTCAAGGAGTTATACCACATATCATATGTGAGATATGGGGGAAAAGTGGGAAGTGGAAACATTCCTTGAAATGTTTTAAATCCACGAGGTATAGAAGGTAATTAAATTATCCACAAAATAAAATTTAACTTCCTGGTACAAAATAAATTGGAAAAGAACAATCTCCTTTTACACCCCCAAGGAAAACAGAAAAGAACATCTTTAGTTTTCACTTTCTTTCAAATTTAGTAGTGCTCATTCTTCAATTTGATGATTTGCTGGGGAAAAAAAATGAAAACTATTACTTTTTTCATTAACTGAAGAATGAACACTGTGTAACTTTACAAAATGAGGGTTGCAATAAAATGGATACTCAAGCTTAGACCCTTCTTTTGTGTTTGGGCTCATAATGTTTTGTTTGCTTTGTATGTCCAGAACTTACATGATATGAATTGTATCCTAATTTTAGATAAATTAATACATTTTATATTCTTAACAAGCAAAGATTTGATTATTTTTTCACATTAAAATAAACAAAACAACTGAGAAGGCACAGCTTAGGATATATTTATTTTTATAGAATCATTTAAATTAACCCTGTTCTCCTTAGCAAGCATGGATATATCAAACCATATTTCTAAATATATCCTGAGCACTTTGCTTTGAAAACAAACTCCAATGAGAAAGAGCACAATTAATACCCCATTTAGATCTTTAACATGCAAATATTATATATTTTGGCTCTCTAAAGTAATGGAGTCAGGATCATTTTGTAGTTGAAACATGTAAGAAACATTTGACACTTGTAATCAAGGCTTCAGAGATGCCTGCATGCATTATTTTAAATACTTCCTGTGTCTATGATCATTTCTGCTTCTCCACAGACATGAAGCTTTCCTACCCATCGTTCCCTCTGTCAACACATACACACACAGAGACACACACACACTCACACACACATACTCTCTCTCACACACACACACACACACACACACACACTACATCCCCCAAAGTAAATAAGATGATTAATTAAGCAAAATAACTGTTCAATTAAATACAAAAAAAATCAACCAACTTGTTAAATTGATTATTACACTTATTTCAAGATATTCCACTATATCTTTACCATCAAGTCATTTCAGTCAATTAAAATGATCAGTGAAAGAGGAGAAAAAAAATGTTTGCCCATATGTCAGAAATCCTATGTAATAATGACTGGGGATTTTGTTGGTTTTTCAGCAAGATGCTCCTAAATAACTCCAAAACCCCTATTGATATAAAGGGGACCATTGCTTTCTTCAGGGTATTTTTTTTTTTTTAAGTGAGAAAGTTGGCAAGAAAAAGAGATCTTTCTGTTAGTTAAGTATACTAAAATGGGCACCTTGTTTACACACCTCATTGCACATTTTCCTCATTATTTCAGTTAGCCGTTCTCGTGGCTTTGCTTCTCACTATAACATTTTAAGGTGAATGTATACATACATCACACACACACAGATATCATCAGAGCATACGAAACAACAAGGTCACCTGAAACAAACACGGAATTCACAGCCATGTGTCCTTTTCAAATGATGTTTGCAAATGGTCACACTACACATCTGAGGTTTGCTCCAAATAATTGTAAGGTTAGAGCATTACCTTTTTAAACCTGCAGATTCTTCTTTCTGTAAGCTTTGGCTCCAGCAAATCTCAGCTATTCCGATTACAGCCCTTTCTCACTTGCTCCCAAGTGAGGAACGATTTGCAAGGCTTTTTTGGCAAGGCGTATTGTTAAAGCTGAGCTCTTCGTCTGATAAACATTTTCACTATAATACAGTGTTGTTTTTTTTTTTAATCTTTTGTTTTAAATAACTGACCAAAATCTAAACTATAGAAAGGGGGAAAAAAGGCAAAGGTGATTATCATCTTCACCAAAGTAGTCACCATAATATTGTTCAAATAACAAATTTTCTTTCTTGCTTCCATGCAAGCTATCTAGCTAACATTTTCATATGATCGACTATCATATAACCTTTGCAGTTTTGTTTACAAGGAGCATGCGGTGATGTGGGAGTGTTCTAATAACATGGTTTGGAACAAAAGTACTGAATACCAAATTATATAAAATTTGTAATATAATTTTTATAAGAAGCAAAATCCTCCAGAAAAAAAAAAAAAAAAGACTGGAAGGAAATATTCTAAAATATATCCAGTATTTGCCTATGGTTGTTAGGATTGCAGAAAACTTATTTTCTTGCTATACATTTTTCCTATTTTTCCAGATTTTACACAATGGGTTAAAAAAAGAAAAAAAGTAATTACAAATGTGTTTATCTTTGAACAAAAAGGACTCAGGGAAAAACTTAAAATGTTACTCCTCTGGTGAAGGTAAGAGAGACATAAATGCTTTTTTTAAAGACATAAAACAAATTTTCTTAACAGAGTCAAATGATTTGAGTAGAGACTAGATAATTTGTGTGATTAAGCATCTGCCAGAGTAAATTCCTAATTATAAGGAAAATTAATATTAACCAAATACTACCTAGAAAGAGTATGTTGATATTTCAACATTCCTATAGGATAGTGCCATTATTATCCTGTGATAGTTTTGTTTCTTTCGTGTAGATTTTTAGGGTAGCATTTAACTAAATTATTTATTTATTTATGTCACAAATTTAAAAAAATGCATAAGCTAAAGATAATTTTTAAAATGCCAGTCCTTTCCAGATATATACTTAAAAAATTCCTAGATGGTCAGAAGAATTCTCTCTTCCTTGATTTACATTCCATAGGTATCACGCATATATTTAGTAAGCAAACTGTTTAGGGATTTTTGCTCAAGTAAAGATAATAGTATTTCAGGTTTTAATATGATTAGCAATTATTTGGGTATTACTTTAATGAAAAGAAATCAAGGCCTTTTACCAATTTAATTTTTTACAAAAAAAAAGTTTCATAAATCTTCCTCATAAATGCTTCTTGATTCTTTTACATAGACTAAAATCGAATTTCTAAGGCATGTTAAGTATTGATTACATTATTTAAAGGCATACATAACTATCTAAAACTCTTTTCCAAAATTGCAGAAAAATAGATGAAACATAGGGAGAAAAGGCAAGTAAGACCTTCTGAGGTTCAGTTGAGCAGTGTGTACCCAGTAATTTTAAAATACTAATTTTGTTCCATTTAATGGTAAAGAAATATTTCTTTTTCTTCCTTTGCCTAAAGGTCATCTATAATTGAGGACAAGTTAGCAAGAGTCCAGAGGCTGAGTGTGGCTTTGATCTAGGTGTCCAGCCTTTCTAAGTGCAAATCATTCTGGGCAGAATGGGAGGAGTCACATCAATGAATTGGTTGCCTTATTAAAGGTTATCAAGATCCCCTCTTCTCTCTTCCCTAGCCTCCTCCCACCGCCCACTCTTTGTGAGCACCTCTGCATTTCTGTAGCACTTTGACTTTGTCTTGCAGAAATTGTATTCAGAGATAATACTAAGCCTTAAACCTGTTCTTCTTTATTTGCACTTGGTTACCCCGATTTCACTTTGAGATTCATGTCATGTGTTTTCATCTCTGACCGCCTTTATCAAATCATTTAAAAATATATATATAGCACATGTTATTTGATTTGGGATAAGCAGAATATTCTCATTCTCAAAAAGGAGTATGATATCATTCGTGAGTCATTATAATGCTTTCATTCAAGATTTAGGGCGGTAACATTGATACTGTGGATTTTCTTTTGAAATAAAAAGAATGGCACTAAATGTTCCATATTACAGTATATCTTAGAAAATATTAAACAGATATATGTAGAACCTGGGTACATTTATGGACTTGTTTGGTAAAATTGTTATTCTGTTTTTACCTATAAAATTTTAATAAAAATAGGAAAAAGATTAAAATTATTCTAAATAGCCTTTTACCAATTATTTAGAATGCCTTGTACAATTTGAAAACTTGGCAGTAATTTTATCAAACATTTTATAAATCACTGTCAGAATAATGTTAAACAGTCATTTTGAATTACACTACAACCAATTATTTTTATAATCAAATATTTCATTAATTATAAAATGCATTAATCTTTTATCCCATATAGGTAAAAATAAGTGAGCTATTTCCAAAAGCAGTACTTCTTGTAGGTGCTTTTGCCTGACCAATTTATGGTCACAAATTTTGCAATTTTTTCTTTTAAACAGAAGTCTTTTTTCATTGGAGCGTTGATAGTTTTAATTTCAGTTTCCATACTATTTAATGATCCAAACATATTTACAAAAACGCTTTAAGTATTGTTCTGAAGTTAAAGCGATGATGATGATAGCTATATATTTCTTTCTAGTGATGTTTTAAAGATATAGGGCAAATACCTTTAGAAAAGAATAAATCCTGTGACAAATAGTTACACATACTTCCATTTATTTCTTCAGTGATTGAATCATCTTAAAGAGTTTAGTGCAGATACACTAAATTTTGCATTTAAAATGACTATAGCATTTTTGTGGTATCAAAGTGAGTATTTACTATTGCCTATTAAAATGACAAATATGCATTTTTTATTTTATGTACCTTTCTTTTGGGATGATTCCATTTCATTTAACACACTGTTTCTTCAGGATGTTTTAATAATAACAAACCTCTAATTGCTCATATGTCTGCACTATGTGCTTTAGATAAAATATAATTTAATGTAGTAATATTGTGTGTCAACTATACTTCAATGGAAAAAGCTAAAATATAGTTGACTATATGTTGAATGAATTTGGTTTACAGGTTTATAATTTTTGCATTATTTACTACCAATATGAATAATTTTATAATGTGTGCTATGATCACTTTTGTGGTAACATCATGAAACATCAAAATAAATTTATTGCCTTTAATCAGTTACATAGAAGCAAACCTCAGGATACATAGAAAATAATATATTTATAAAGGACTCTGAACAGTATTATATTTATATATAATTTTTGTTCTTAACATTTTGAATAACAAATTCTTTAGCCTTTAAAAAAATCTATCAACATGAAAATATCTACTTACTTTTTAAATCATGACAGGACTATTTTCTAGAGCATTCTATCTTAAAATTGAGCACAATATTGCTATTGAATAATACTAAATTTAATATTTGAAATAAGTTTTCATTTTGAAAAATTCCCAGCACTTTTCTATTTTCTAATAAAATATTATTTCATTTTTATGGCACAATAATTAATCACCTTTGCCTGTGTAGCCTGATCATATGTTATATCAGATAGTCTTAACACTTGCTTTCCTGTAAATATCCAATTCTATGCTAACAAATAGGAGAAGCTTTTGAATGTAATACTTTATTCCCTAGAAAAATTAC
Organism: Mustela nigripes; assembly: GCF_022355385.1. Taxonomy (NCBI): domain Eukaryota; kingdom Metazoa; phylum Chordata; class Mammalia; order Carnivora; family Mustelidae; genus Mustela; species Mustela nigripes. Next base: position 130,087,321 of record NC_081559.1, on the reverse strand, counting down.
TCTTGGTTTTGTCTGAATGTCATTTATAAAGCAAGAAATGGTTCTTTTTCCAAACATGTGATCAATATGTGTCCATTTTCATATCATTGTTAGTAACAGACACAATCTCATTTAGGAGCAAGGCCATTTTAACATAAGTGTATCCTAGTATAAAAAGACGCTTGTCACACTCCGCCCTAATAGTGAAGGATTTCAGTTCCCCCTTATGCAGACATTTGCACCTAGTATTTTCCAATTCTGTAATGCAAACATTCACAGAGAGGTTAAATACAATGTTGGCTTTGCAATATGTATGCAGAAGAGCTGCACGCATTTTGCACAGGCTTCGTTGAATTTAACCCTGGGTCAACAGACATGTTTAAATGTGGACTTGAACATAAATGGTGCCTACCACAAGAAAGTAAATGAGTGTGAAGTTACTCTAAAATGTCACAATTGATAATAAGAACAAGATCTCAAAGCAGGGGAAAATAAAAGGTGTGGACTGATGTTCCAAAATCACTTGGTTGAACATGTATTTCATCTTTTTAATTTGGTTACTATACCAAACCATCCGTGGCCAAACTGGAGTTACAACTATCCACTGATATTTTCTTTCCTACGTTCCTGATACGTTCTCTCACTTTCCAACTCTTCTATTTCCAGGCAGTTGTACCATATGAAACTGACAGCAATTGTTCTGATTCATGGTTTAGGAGGAGTAGCTGATTAATCCCATGTCAGCAGTCTTGACCCTATGTGGAAAATAGAACCTCAGACGGCCCACTCAACAATATATCAGGGAGTAGAGTGGTGTGGCTTGCCTTGCTCTCAAATGTAATGAAAGTTTAGGGCAATACTGAACAGTGATTTGATCCCCCCCTCCAACCCTTTTAACCTATGTTTCAAAAAGAACATTCTGGCAATGTAATGAGGGGAGGGAGTGAGCAATTAAGATTCAGAGACAGAATCTTATGTTTTCAAATATTTCATTTGCGTTTTCCATGAAATGCTTTGGAACATGTTCTTTCCTTAAGCATATCATTTATTTAAAAAAAATTAACTGGTCATATGTGTTTATTTTGGAACCTTTAAATTTTCAACCTTGACATTTTTTTTTCCGTATAGAACACCCTTCCACCTTTGATAAGGAGATCTAACTGTACTTATTATAAAACAATTACAAATAACTCCAAATTTTAAAATCATGTGTAATAGGTACATATCATATTTTAAAAACACAAAAGCCAAACTTTGAGGAACCCATTTAGTGTTTAAGATAGTCTTTTTTTCACAAAAGCCCTACCCTGGGCATGTATTTCTGCTATGAATTAGGAGAAACCTTATTTCTCTGTATTATGTTATTGGTACTTATGATTAAAATAAAGGGATAAAGTGGAATTACATCTTTTTTAAAGGAGACCATGTGCATGAAGGCACTAATGTGTGAATTTTATTTACAACTATGAAGCAGATTGAAATGCCAAAGCAACGTGAAAATCTGTCAAATAATGCTAAATCTTAAAGCACATGGTGCTGTAAATGGTGGTCACACAGTACAAGTTGGATTTTAGTATTGGAAGTCATGAACAACTAGTAAGAGAAAAGAAAAGAAAAAAAACACAACTACCTAGCATAACTAGATAAAGCTGAAATGTGCTGAAATCTTCCCGTGCAAACTGCATAATAGCACTTCCAACGGCCCCTTTCTGTCACCCACCGTAACCATCAAGCCCGGATTCTGCAGCAGTCAGGTGAACGGCCGCAGAGCTCTTATGGATGGCTGCATAGAATTCTGAGGAAAAACACATCTGTACAATTTTTCCTTGGACAATAATAAACATTCATTTTGAGTGCACTTAGATTTTTCCTAAATAAATTTGAAACGAATTATGCAAGATTTTCTTCGGCGTCTTCCTAAAGTGAAGGTTTTATTTTGACCGAATCCTTCACTATGAATGTGCAGCCCTTTGATCAAATAACATTTGCATTTCTGTATGGGGTAGGGTTTTATGTTCTTTTCATACATACTGTCTACTACGTGTATCATGTTGGTTTATGCTAGTCACCATTTAAAACACTAGGTACCAAGTGTTGCCTTGTAAACAGAATCCATACGTATGTATAAGCTGAAGACAATAGAATAGTGCGATTTAAAATTCAAAATTAATAGGTCTTTTGAATGAAACATATTTTTAGTGTGGGTATTTTAAACATTCTATGCTCAGACACAAAATGCAATAGTTTGTTTTTTTCAAGACTGTATTTTTAGAGTAGCCCGGTCTTATGTATTTGAAAACAACAACAAAAAAATGAAATGCTTCTCAAGTCTTTTCTTCAGAGCCAAGCACTCTGCACATACCGTCAAGGTGGGTGGAATTAAAAAATAATAATAAAACAAACCATAGGTTACATTATGTTGTCCAAAGACTGCTTAAACATGGAGCTCTGGTTTTATGAAAAAGTGTCTTTTGAGGGATCAGCAAGCACCTGCATTGTCTACAGAAAGGGAAAGAATTTGTAAGTGCATGTGTGTGAAATGATCTTTATCTTCACCAGTTTTTTTCTTTTCTTTTTTTTAAAGGCGACATTTTTTTTTTCTTTGCTGCAAGGAGAAATGTTCTTCTACCTTCCCTCAAAAAGCTAGTAGAAAACAGTTTTCCCTTTTTTGCTAGTTTTGAAGGCATCTTTCCATAAAGAAAATAGCAAAACCCTGTCTGCTTCATTTATCCACGTGTGGCTATTAAAACTGCGCAGATCTCAAAGGCATACAAACACCTTGTCAATAAAGTAGTAAATTAAACAACTGGCATTAAAAGAAAAAAAATCTTCCAGCGAATTTTCTCATTAACAGCCAACTATTTTGGGTGCTTTCAGGCACATTTGGTAAAATTTAAATAATACAGGCTTTGGGTTTATGGAGAAGTATAACAGACATTGAGCGAACTCATCCATTTTGTCATTTTTCAGAAGAATATTTCAATTTAACTTAGTTTCTCTTAAAAGAACAACAGCTTTATTTACTAGGTTTCACATAGCACATTCTTCTCAAAAATATGATTTAAGTTTGCGTTTTGAAGCACTGGGATAGCGTTCATCAAAAATAAAAGCTAAGCGGAATACAAATTACATATCTCTCAATCAGAGAGAGTTTAGGCTCTAATGTCAAGAATATATTATTAGAGAAGAGCCTTTTTGTGTCTTCACTAATCGGATGGTTCTTTCTGCTTTTCCTCACCTACTGAGCGAGGCAGCATGTAGTATCTCTGAAGAAGCTTGATGTTTCTTAGATAATATGGTTTGGAAGATGCTGTTTGCAAGCTTATTTGCTTCTGTGTTGTGTTCATAAGCAGGAGAATATAATTCATTTCTGCATATCTGCTAGACTGGACAAATCAAGGTGACAATCCGTGGTTAGCTCTGTCAGGCCCTTTGTCCTACTGCTGCTGTGAATGGAAGTACAATGGGAGCAAAGTGGAATATATAAGAGTCCAGCTGCCTTGTTGTGACAGCCTGGTCCCCCCATTGCAGTGTGTCAGCTCATGTTTGTGTACCGGTAGCCAATCCATAAGATGACAATGCAAATTGTGTGAAAAGTCTTCTATAAGATAACAAATCATGTTGGGGGTTGAGGTACAGGAGGAGAGGAAAAGGGGAGGTTGGACACATGTCTTAGAAAAATAATGACCCGTAAAAGGTTATATTTTTGGTACAGTGATTACATTCAAATGCAAGGCCCTTATCCCAATTCTGGCATGTGTCTCAAAGACGCAGGTAGGTGCTTACACTTAAATCTATCATACCATTGCTGTGTGCAAGGTTCTGCATTAATGTTACTTTTAGGGCTGTTTATATTTCATTTACGCATGCAATTAATCATCTTTACTGTGTTGATGCTACTGGCGTCAGCAGTGTGACTTAATTAAATTTGAAATTATAGTACAGTAAATATAGGCTTCCAACTAGCCGGTCCAAATTAAATGCTGTGGTCTATTTCTTACCCATGGTGTTTTCCAATTTAAGTGTTCATTTGAAAGGTTACATTTCAGACTGAAATCAGTGTTGTGGTTTTTTTTTTTTTTTTTTAACTTAACTGTTGCTAAACTAGAATAGCTCTCTTTCAATGAGTCCTTTATTCCTCTCTATTATCTCTATTCTTAGTATACAAATACAATGCCATCTGTATTTATTACATTACCTTTAATATTTATCTGATTAGATACTTAATGTTTTGTAAGGAATGTCTTTACCCCCTTAAAACATTTCCTCTGCCACATCAGCCCTGAGCTGCTTTCAAAGGTCTCGCCTCCATTTTGTCTCAGGCTGGTAATCAAGCAATTAGCCCACAAAATGGAGGTTCTCAGCTCTGCTCTATATACCGGCTCTCAGATAGGTGGTTTTACCTGTTTGAAAGCTCAGGCAGAACGGTTTACTGTTGATCTTGGTAAATTGGCCTCTGAAGAATGTTCTTATGATGTCAAATAAGTGACTCTTGCTTAGAAGAAACCTTCGTTGCCTGAGACCTTTGTGGTGTTATCACTAGAGAATTATCCCACCTGCAAGATGTGCGTGTCTCTGCTCTTTTTATGTGATAGAGTGAACATTTAAACCGTTCATTCATGAATTCCAATAGTGAAGTGCCAAGCTCTAAAACACTGCTAACTTAATTTCTTTAAATGTTTATATATTATGTATTATAGTCTTCTTCAGACAGTTCATAAAATGTCTAGCAAGGTATCTGGCCAGAAAGGCAGTCACTCTCCTATCATATATACAATACAGGGTTTGAATACTAGCAAATTTGTCATCCGTAAAGTGCAGCACAGGACTTGTGTGTAAAAAGCACAAGCCCCCCGCCCCCTTTTTTTAATGCAGTGCTGCCTTGTCTGCACTTTTTGAAATTGCATATTTATCAGTCCATGAATTATGCATGAGATTGGAAAAGTGGGGGGGGTGGCAAGAGGATGAGGAAGAAGAGCATACAAAAAAAAATGTATGCTTGAAATATTTAGGATAGGAGATGCTTTTAATGTGCATGCCAGCAATTCTGCTCAAGGATAGCTGTATTTTGATTTTTTTTTTCTGTATGTCATGTTTAGATTCAGCGTTGTATATTTTGGTATTTAAAAATCGTTATGTTGCTCGTCTACTTTTTTCTGGGTAAATTCAGGAAAGTGCGGTTTAAAACTAAGTGAAATAGGAACTAAAATGAACAGAGGGTTTCAAAAACTTCTAAAGTGGAGAGTATTTAATAAATTTTAATCTTTTGTCTGTCAGCCTCTATTGTCAAGAAAGAGCTGACAGATTGAGGATTAATGAAATGTTTCATAAATTAGAAATGAAACTATCAGCAGAATGTCCAAAGTAGGACTCAGACATTGCTCGGACAAGAGCTCTGGCCCAGTAGAATAGTCCATTCTTAAATCCAATCCCTTTTCAATCACACGGGGCAAAAATAAACCTCTCTTATCCACTGGGTGAAAACGTATCCTCAGCTTTCATTAAATAAATCAATGTTGTCTACATGTTTTTAACATGTTATTTTTCACTTTTCTTTTCTCAAAAGCAAATTAAAAACGAAAGAAAACGAACAAGGAAAAAAAAAAAACATCAGAAATGACTTTAAAACCAGGAAACTCAATGTGAAAAGTTTTGTTACAGAGTATAAACATTTAACAGGTAGAATAACACCAAATATAATGTGGGATTGCAAATCTCCTATTCCCAGAACACTTCACGGGGGTCCATGGGTACTGGGGTGGGAGGTGTGTGTGGGTTTATTGGGACAGGAAAGGGTGGCTGTATTTAGGACCATGCTGTCAGCTCTTATTATAACCCACAAAGCAACATCATGATGAGTCAGTCCCCAACCCCCAAAACCAACCCTCCCCATTAAAGATACATGAATAGTATAATATCGAATTCTAAAAACACTGCTTTCTTATTCTTAATTTCCACATAATTTTTTTTTTTTATATAAAGCATGCAACTCAGGAAACATGTTAGCCTAAAATAAATAAAGAACATGAGATGTGTTGAGGCCCGAAGATGTGCTGTGCTAAAAAAAGAAAAATATTTTGCATGTGTGTTACGTGACAAACTCTCCAGTTGGGGTTCAGAGAATCCTGGTTCAGGTATTTCCAGGTTAAAGTTGAACCAAGAGGCCTTTCAGTTCTGTCTCTTACCATTCCGGTCATTTGGATTTCCGCAAGCTTGTTCCGAACACTCACCTGAAATACCTTCCTTCCTACCGGCTGGAGACATACAATTTGAAAGTGGGCTAGGAGAGTGTATAAAAATGTTTAGCCTAATCACTCCCTAATGACAGCGACTTATGTCCTTAGTGCAGTCGATTTGTTTCCTGGGTTTTAAAAGTAGATTATTTCCATGGTGCAGGCTTAGTGTAAGCTGTTGAGAAACTACAAGCACCACACTTCAGCCTGAGTTTGGGACGTTCGCCAAGGGTAATCTGATTAAAAGGGCATTTTTTACAACACTGTGCTGCTTTGAAAATTCTGTGCAGCCTGATAGAGTGGGGGCCAAAAAATTGCTTTTTGAAGACGAGTTTTCTTGAACAAAACTAAAACCCCAATGATTCTCTTCAACCTAAGTGCAATGGATAAATAAAAGTCCTTGGTGTCACATCTGTTACCACCGCAAGTCGTTCCATGATCTGTTTCATGCAGCTGTTTCGAGGCTCTTGCTTTTAGCCACATGGAACTTCTGACACAGAGGCACCACCCTTTAGCCCTGTTCCGTGGAGAAGTAGGAAAAAAGAAGTTTCCAGCTTTAGCTTTGTGATGTGTGACCTGCACTGAGGTCTGCCTGAAGTAACTGTTATGGTTACCTCAAAGTTAGCAGCTCTGAGTTGTTCAAAAGTAATTATCATATCTCAAATCTTGCATGTCTTTTAAAAGATGGAATATAATACTAATTAAATATGTCATGTTTGCACACATCAGAATGCACTCAAAAGAACCCTTCTTGCCTTGCTTATTTTATTGAAGTATTTTCATATTCTTCCATGGGATCTAAATAGGCAAGTAAGATAGATAACTGAATCTGTTTCCGTTTTCCAAACATCCCTGGGGTGGGATGAATAGTAAATTCATGTGAGAACCCATCCCTTTAAATAGCATAGGGCAGTTTGAATACATAGCCTACAGATGAGTGTTAGGTTTCTGTTGCTTTTTTAAACTCACTCTGCTAATGGAACTTGTTGGCATTTTGTTTATGTTGGAGTGGCTGTCACCAGTTTCCTCCTCTTCTCCCCCAAAATCAAAGCTCTTCAATATAACTGAAAGTTAACGAGATGCCATGACACAGTTCTGATGAGAAAAATAAAATATTTTTAAATTCCATGTACAATGGGTTCAGCAAATGTGCCAAGCACTGTGTCCATGTTATATAGGAATTGATTCCTGCCCACAAGCTGATCATAGTCTACTGAGGGAGAGACAGTATTATGCAAAAGTGGTACGCACTCGATTTCATCCAGACACCAATTGCCGAGGGACCAGAGTGGAGAGAATGGTATTACTTCTTGAAAGAGATTGGCATTGGTAAACTACAGTTTTGAGAAAACAACAACAACAACAAAAAACCAGAAGTGTTTCTTTCAAGAGTGGAATGTCTTGTATTTGCCAAGTTTTCCTATCACAATAGAAGCTAATGTCAATGAAAAGACATGGACAATTTCACGTACATACTTCACAACATTAAGATCTCCTATTGTCTAGCAAGAGCTTTCCTACATTTTAGTGGTATCCTAAAACACGTTGGATTCTTCTACATTGCATGTTTCTAAATTCTGCAGTCTGCATTTTCATGGAAATAAATCCCTGCGCATGTTGTTCTCAGTAAATATAAAAAATGGTGGCATTTCTTAAAATACACTTTCTAACTTTTGGTAACATGGAGAGAATGTGCTGAAAACAACTTGAGTCAAAATAGAAACCCAGAGACACTGCAAATTGAATTAGGCCTTCCCCCACGACAAACATCTAGTGGATTTCTTTGTTAAAGCTTACAGTTTTTCTTCCGAGCCATCTTTAACTTCCTGGGAACATCGCTATAGAAGGGTTTAGGATTGTGTGCTATGGTGAAGATGGGTCAATGCTAAAATACGGTGTTTCCAAAGAAACTCTTTGCAGTTATTAGCTCATGTTCCAGGAAAGCCGTGCTGTTACTTCAGAGCAGAATTCCCATCTGTGCCAACGGAGTTGTCCTTATGGATTCAGAGAGCATTTTATGGTCTTTCTTCCCCCTGAAGAATAGAAAGGGTAATTTGACTCAGGCACATTAATATGAATGGCTTGGAGTTATATGATTGAAGATTTTTTAATACTAGCACTAACATCAGCGTATAGGGTAGAAACAGTGCTCCAGGGTGCCAATGAGCCAAAGTACATATTCCTGTGACCAGAGAGACAAAGAGAAATTATTTTATTCTGTAGAGGCATAGGTAAGAATGAAGAGGTGTTTTCCTGCTTTCTCTGTATCTGGAATGTTATTTCAGAAGCAGTCCTTTGAAACCTTCTAGGAACAATTGGCCATGAGAGGTCATAGCTCTACTTCTCTGCCTGTATAGTCTTTTGTAGTAACAGTAATGTTTGTTAAACAATTTTATCCTTTGAAATTCAGAGGTAAATTTTTTTGTTTGTTTGTGTTTTTTTTTTGTTTTGTTTTTTGTTTTTTTTCAATTTTAGGTTTTGGATATCTCTTTAAGATTTTTGAATTTTGTGCCACTTAAAATGAGATATTCATGTCAGGGAGATGTCCTGCTGTTCTAGGAAGGGGAGGGGGACACCATTAAAAAAAAAATCTTGATAATCAAGGCCACCTGTGATCCTATGCTGCTTTCTGGAGCACAAAGGCACGGAGGAAAGCTGTTCTCCAAACCAAAGCAAAATTTCTGTGATCCATAAGACACTTCAGCCTCTTCCTACTCAGAAAGAAAGAAAATCATACTACAGCAGGATCAGCTGCTCTCTGTTCCTTCTTTAAAAAAAAAAAAAAAAAAAAATCGAGGTGGTTGTTATTTAACACAAAGCCCTGTGACCTTAGTACCGTGGCTGCTTTGAAACACCGAACTATTTAATGATGCAAATTACAAACAGAGGGAAAACATCAGAAGAGTCTGTCTGGAAATTAGCTTGTTGGACTGAAAATTAGCTAGCTTAATCGAACTTGCAGGTCTCAGATTTTCTTTGCAGAAGCCTGGCTTGGAGCTTTGGTCCATTTGCATTGTCTCACTACTCAGTAGAACCCTTGGAATTGTTGAAAATTAGAGACAGGACATATCTATTTTCTATTTACATGGTTGAAATGACCAAACGACCTCTTGGATATTTAATAAGGGCCTCACGTTTTCCAAAGATACATGGCATTAGAAACTTGCAAAAAGCCAACCTAGAAAAATCAAATTAAATTGTGACTATATTTCAACAATTCCTAAAATGCTGAGTCAAATTGTTTTTTCATTCTGAAGAGTTAGGGTAAATCATATATGTGTTGATACATAATAACGTTTTTCTTTGGTGTGAGGACATGGTAACAACATGACCCAATTCATGCAGAGAGAATCCTTGTAAACATCGAATCTAGTCAAAGACTTCAAAGACATGCTTAAAACACAGGACTATGTTTGAGGCTTATGAATAATTCCAAAGGTCAAAAAATTGTACCATGTAGAGATAACAGCACCAGGTCATGAAGATTCTATATTAAGAACATCAGTTCTTAAATTAAGGGAAGGACTCAACAACTTTAAATCATAGTTTTATTTTCTAAGGGCTATTTCTTTGAACAGCGTCAGAAATATTTGTGCTTTCATATATTTCTTTTGATAGCTGGAATGACCATTTTTTCATAATACCAAAGGAGCAAAAGTCCAAAACCATTTGCCAAGCAGATCTGCTTCATGTCCAGGCTAGCAATCAAACGTTTCTCTCTGATTGAAAAAAATAACATGTATAAATGATGACACCCAGTGTAGCGTATCCCTGAATTAAAAAAACAATCTGTAAGTGGTAAAATATAACTCATTATAATAAGTAACCTCCTATCCAAGCTCCCCCACCCCACCAAAGAAAACTGTAAGGAAGTTTAACTTGAGACATGTAGTAGTTTGGAATATAGTTAGAAGCAATATAACAGCACAAAGACAGTGAAATATAATAAAATAATACTGATGACTTTAGGCAGAATTCATCAAAAAGAAATGATAAATATTTTTATCATTTTTCTATTTTAAAAAGTAAAATATGTCATTATTTGTTATTTATAGACTTTAAATTTTAATGAAAATCTCTGGTAATAGTTTCTGAATTTCTATTGAGGCTACTGACAGTTCATAAATATGTCAAATTTAGTTATTAGGAACATATTGTAATTCCTAACTTTTTATAGGATGGGTAACTTATTATCTTTGCAACTATTTTAAAATAGCTGAGGTTATTTGAAAACTCGATCCCTGTTAAATGTTTTAAAATGGATGTTTTTCAGTGATGAAATAGCCTATGGACTTTCACAGAATGCCAGTATCAATAGCACCGGGTAGCCAACGTGTTTAATTGTGATATTCTAGTCTATCTTAGCTAGAGTAAAGGACTATTTCTAAGCAGTTTTTGCAAACTAAAGAATATTATTGGTTCACATTTTGGCAAGTGTTGAATAAAATGTATTAGCTATTATTAAATGCTTATAAAGTCCTATTTTACAAATTAATGTGCAAATCTTACCTGCAAAAAAATGATGCTATCATCATCTGCAGTCTAAGTGTAACTAGCACCTAATATTTTGAGTTATTTATTCACTTGGGTGTCTTTAAAGTGATAGAAAGACAAAAGACCCATGGTCCTCAAAAAAAAAAAAATGTGAAACTGGTTTATTAACTCTGAATTTCTCTGATGTTTTAAATCTACTGTTTGTTAAATGCATACATCCATGGTTTCTGGTTTTATTCTCTTATAACTGTGACAAACAGCCAATACAAAAAATATATATAAATAAATAAACCAGTTATTTAAATAAAATAATTCTAAATACATTCAGGGGATGATAAAGTATCTTCTCTTTCATTACCATTTAGGGTCAATTTTTGCAGTGCTACTCAACTTTGGGTGGTTGGTTCTAAATAACTCTCATTTTGTAATCTGAACAATTTGCTGAAAATATTTCACCTCCAGAAGGAAATTACCCAAGATCCTCTGCCTTCACCTTCCCCACTGCCTCTTCTTTGCTCTACCTCTCCAATTTTCTGAATAAGTGAATACATTATCACATCACCTGACTCAGTGTTTAAATCCTTTACCCTCATCTAACTATTCTAATACATCAGCCCTAAGTTTGATTATCCCTGTGGAATTCTTAGGCTAATAACATAGTGGTCATGCCAACAGAGGGACTAGAAAGAATAGAGCCATTCTCTTTATTCTATGCGATATGATTTGCACTGTGAAATTCACATTGGTTCAGACATTTTTGTTACTATTCTATTTGGTTGGCCTTGTTTCTTCAGCATTTGGAGAGCGAAACCCCCCCATGAGTTAAAAGCACAGAATATGTGTAGTGACTAAGCTAATTCTGAAGCCTAACTTGTTTACACAGAGAACGAGTTACAAGAGCACATACATAATACCTATTATGATGTATTTAGACTCTATTAGTATATCTGTATATAGACCACTGTGGGTGGCAAGTAATTTTATTTAGTTCATGTTATTTCAAAAAAAGTCTTGCGTGCATTGAAACTGCAAATGGTTTTTAGGCAGAGTGTGTACATTTTATAATGGGGAAAAATATTTCCTTAAAAGATCATAATAGCTATTAACTTTAAACATTCATGTTGATAGATTCTGAGTGAATCATCCCCAGAAAGTGGGAGCTGAAGGGAAGGGGTCAGCACGCCCTCCCTTCCTGTCTGCGCGGAGCAGCGGTTGCCCTGCGTGGGACTGTGGGGCGGGGGTGCGACTTTGCAGAACCCGCGCCTCTGCCCTCTGCCGCACAAGCACATCCATCCCGAGCCCTGGCTGTGGACAGCTCCTCCGCGGAGAAAGAGCTGAGGACCACATCGTCCTCTTTTCCTCCTCCTACCCTCCAACCCAGGGCTCCTGTTCACCGCAGTCTGAGCTCTGCGTGTGAGCTGCGAAGTCTGACATTCTTGCAGCAGAGCCTGTGGGAAGAAACAATATTGGGTGCGCGCGGGGTGGGAGGGCACAGGGCGATCAGAGGGAAAGATGGGGTGGCAGAGAGGCACAGGCAGGAAGGGAGACGAGGCGCGGGTGAGGCTTATCTCTTCCCCCTAGATCCCCCTTGATCTCAAGGCCAAGAATAGAACCGCCTATTAATAAAAGCAAATCCTATTTAAACACATTGCCTCCTCCACCGGCGAGGACTATGGGTTTCAGGTATCAGACTCCACCTTATCATCGCCTTAGGTGGATTTCAGAGACCAGGAGCCCACCAACAATCCCCCCCCCCCCCCTTTTACAGAACTGCGTTTTCTAGAAAGTTTCCACGTGTTTACTTATTCTACCGTCACCAACAGGTCATTTGTGTTTCTGGCATATTATGGTCATTACATAAGAGTAAATATTATTAACAACAAGAATAGGAATTCAGAATTACTTTGCCCACATGTAAAATTAATGCTTTCTTTCCTGCAGAGACAATGGGAGCTTGAGAGGCTTATATAAGAAGTGCCACAGAATCGTACAACTAAGCATTACTGCGATTAGCATCCTCTTCCTTTTAGAAAATAAACATTGAAGAAGCAATTAGCAAAGAAAATACTGCTTCCTTAAAGATAGAGATGACACTTCCATCAAATAAATTCTGTAGATCCTAAACTTTTAACTTTTCATCATGTGATCTCTCAAGCAATGGCTCTCACTGAGCATTTTCTCATTTTCTCAGCGTAGGCATCGCTCAGACTAATTCAGCGGCAGCGAATGCATGGAGTGTACACTTACACCCTTCATAAAAAGATCTGATGGGAGGCAGACAGCCAGAGAGAACTTCAAGGATTTGGCAAAGGCAAGGACATATCTTAACCTATCCCAAATTCTCATTTCGAACATGTAAAATTTCAGTCACTTAAAAAAATAAATTTAATTATGTGTAGCTCAGTACTTTCTTCACAGGACTGGTACTAGAAATAGTTTAAGAACAAACTGTTCTGGGTTTTATTTTTACTGGATCTGTAGGTAAGACTGCCAAAACTGTCACTTAAAAAATGTTGTTTGCAACCAGATTTTGGAGTCCTCGTTTCTGGTTCAGAACTTTGAAAATAGCAGCCAAATGTTTGGATACTTGTTCAGTTGTGGAGATAGAAATTCCAGGACCGTCCAAAGCATTCCTACCTCTAAACAGAAATAATAGTAATAATAGTAATAATGATAATAAAGAGAAAGGAGGGGGGAAGGGCAGGAAGGAAGGTGAAAAGGCAACCTAATATGAAAAGTTACTAACAGCGGGCTTTGACCTACTTTGGGACTTTTCCTTTCTACCAGACTGTATTTTCAAAGACAGAGCCCGCTTCCTCACAGAGTAATGTGATTATTCTTTCATGGCACCTTAGAATTCCAGAAAGAAAAGACCTCTGGGGTCACCTTGACATCTCCTGCCTCTGCAGGCTGTAGCCGGGGCCTTAGGAATGGCTCCCTGGGATGCATTAGGGTAGGTTCAGATGTTAATCTAGCGCCCATGATTAGAAGGGGAAAAGATTTCTTTTACAAACGAGGTTTCACAACGACTGTTTCCAGATTGCTCAGCCACACGCACCAGTTCTACCTTTCTCCTGCTCTTGCCTCCCTCCCACTGCAAACAAAAGGAACAGTACTCTGAACATTTTTTGTTGTTCTCTGGGTTGCTCTGGTTGGGCAAAGATCATCATGCTCTGATTTAGTGTTTTCAAGTAAGTGTGCCCTCTGCTGCAGCAGTCTATTGAGAGACAACACAGCCCAAGTGGGAGAGTTCAGCATGGCCACTAATAAAACACAAGCGCGGCTTTGTCAGGCCACGAGTGATTACTTGAACAAGTGCCAACGAAGAAACCAAACATTAGAGCTCAGCGCTTCAGACCCTCAAGACAAAGGGCCAATTGACTTTCCTCATTAGTTTTTGTGCCAAACATGTAAACACAGTTTCCTCTCTATCTTTGATGCTCAAAACATGCCAGCTTGTTAACATCTTGGGTGGTACTGTGGTTTATGAGGCTATAAAGACTATTATGTTGGGTTGGGTATTTTTTTTTCTTTTTATTGGAAAAGATCAGCTTATCTTATTTAATTTTTTTTATTTAATGAAAGTAGAGTCTTTGGGGGCATTTTTCACTTATCACTAGTCCCATTGATTCAAATATAATAAGCGAGGATGAAGAAAGAAAGAGAGAGAGGGAGGGAGGGAGGAAGGAAGAGGAAAGGAGAGAGAGAGACATGATCCTTACTAATTTCTGCTGAACGTGTAGGGTAAAAACCTGTTACAAATGTTTCAAAAGCAAAACCTTTCAATGGGTGATTGTGCAAATGAGAATAAGGAATCCTGAGGACTGTTGGACAAGAGGAGTAATGGTTATCAAACCAAGTCAGAGCTCCGTCTTGGGGTGATTGATACCACACCTCCTCCCCACTCGCTTTAAATTTTAGAGTCTTCTATCAGTGGCTGGAGCTCCCATTGTGTTATTTCAGGTGCAGATTTATTTCTCTTCTCTTCCTGTTCTCTACCTATGTTGGTTAATCTTTTCTACCTGCGCTTATCAATGCTTCATGCCTCTCAACCTCTCACTCCTGATTTCTCAGGCTAGAGAAAGTAGATGTCTACACATGTGTTGTCACTTGTATGGTTACACAGAAAACACTTTTCCCAAATTCGTCTTCATAACCAGGCCAAGAGGAGCAGAAGAGCGTTGGCTTAGTGTTAGTTAGTCATAATTGTGAATACTGGCTCCATGAGTCAGTTGTATTAACCTTTTTGATGGCAAATTATTTTTCACCTATTAAATTGACCGACAGTGAAATATGGTAACACAATGTATTCCTGAGGTAATGTCAGTTGTTACAGACTCTGTGGATGGTTATTTAATCATATTTATCAATATTAAAAATTCATGTATCTTTTGTTTCAGCAATTCCATTTCTAAGAATTAATTATACAGATAAACTCAAACATATGTATAAAAGTATACATATAAGGCTGGT
The DNA here is from genome assembly GCF_022355385.1 of Mustela nigripes. NCBI lineage: Eukaryota > Metazoa > Chordata > Mammalia > Carnivora > Mustelidae > Mustela > Mustela nigripes. Next base: position 130,072,142 of record NC_081559.1, on the reverse strand, counting down.
AATATATGTAGCATTTTGTTTGTAACAGAAGTTTTGGGAGAAAACTGTTAATGTCCCTCAGTAGAGGATTAGATTATCTGCATAGAGTTGGATCCATACAATGGAAAGCATACAGATCTATTGAAAAAATACATCACTTGTCACCAAGGAAATACAAATAAAAACCACAATGATCTATCATCTTATGTCTGTTAGAAGGACTAAATGAAGAAGACAAGAAACAACAAGTGTTGGTGAGGATGTGGAGAAAAAGGAACCTGAGTGTGCTGGTGGTAGAAATGTAAACCACTGTAGCCACTGTGGAAAATGGTATGGAGGTTCCTCAAAAAAAATATAAATATAAATTTAATTCCACTGTTGGGTATTTATCCAGGGAAAATGAAAACATTAACTTGAAAAGATACATGCACCCTTATGTTTAATGTAGCATTATTTACAATGTCAAGACATTGAAGCAACCTAAATGTCTATCAGTAGATGAAAGGATAAGGAAAATGTGGTATATATACACAATGGAATATTATACAGCCATAAAAAGATGAGATTATGCCATTTGAAACAACATGGATAGATGTAGAGGGTATTGTGCTAAGTGAAATAAGTCAGACAGAGAAAGACAAATATATGGTTCCATTCATAAATGGAATCTAAAAAACATGAATAAAGAAATAAAAAGCAGAATCAGGGCACCTGGGTTGCATAATCAGTTAAGCATTGGACTTTTGGTTTCTGCTCAGGTGGTGGTACCAGGGTTATGAGATTGAGCTCCACATCAGGCTTTGTGCTCAGAGCAGAATCTGCTTAAGACTCTCTCTCTGCCCCTCCCCACTGCATGCTCTCTCTCTCAAATAAATAAATAAATCTTTAAAAAGATAAAAGCAGAATCAGAGCTCTAAATACAGAGAACAGACTGATTATTGCCAGAAAGGAAGGGTGGAAGGTTGGGCAAAATAGGTGACAGGGAGTGGGAGAAACAGGACTCCAGTTATGGAAAGAGTAAGTCACTGGAATAAAAAGCAGAGCATAAGGAATACAGTCAGTAATATTATAATAGTGATTCATTGGACAGATGGTAACTATACTTGTGAGCATTGCATAATGTATAAACTCACCAAATCACAATGTTGTACACCTGAAACTATTGCAATATGATTCATTGACTCTACATAAATTAAAAAATAAAAATAATGCTGCTACTCTGCATATATTAAAACAGGATTATCCCCAATTCTTCCCAATTCTTTAAGCAAAAAATCAAGGTGTAAAACAATGTGTATAATAAGCTACCATTTGTGAAAAAGAAATATATATACATAAATACATATATGTTTGCATATATGTGAACATGGATAACTTGTAAAAGAAGTTGCCCTAGGAAAGGGGAAACTGATCTCAGTCTTAGAGATTTACCTTTTACAATATAACTTTTTATATGTTTCGAATTTCTTGTAATATTAATATACTCCTTGGTCTAATGAATTAAAATACAATTTTTTAAGGTACATGGTTTTAAGGCATATCTTAGAAGTAACACATGAATTCACTATAAGCTATTAACAACATTATTAAATGGCTTAATTTTATTGAATGGTTTAATGGTTAATAATTAAACCACTGTTAAACAACTCGCATTATTAAAACCTTAATGTAAGTTATTTTATCCATTAATAAAAATTGGCTAGTGTAAACCTCTCTGGAAATGGGACTGAATTTTGATATATTTTGTCATGGAAGAAAGATCACATATAAAAAGTGCTCACAAGTCTTGACAGCATAACAAAAGGAGCACCTGGAGGCAGTGTGAGGACTCTGGGCCCCTGGATGGATTAGATACCGGTCGAATGGAAGGGATGGAGGGAGAGTCACTGAGAGCAGAAGGAAGACCCCTGAAGTATAAATAAACTCAAAGATACAATCGGATACAGTGCCCGCCTTGGCCAGAAAGCCTTAATAAATGTCTAAATGCTCTATGAGGTGAAGGGGTTTTAGGAGCATCCCCAAGCTTTGCAGCACGTTTAGTACTAAGGAAGGTGCATTAGGTCTTTTGGGCCACTAGGGTACCATTTAGAGTAGTGTACTATCATTGCAGCCAATGGCCTAGAAACAAATGATTTCAAAGTAATGACACCCCAGTGGCCTGGAAGAGTTAATGTGCCTCCTAAGTGACTAATTTACCATTAGGGAGTTATTTAGCCTCTGGGGAAGATAGAATTTGTTCTCACAAAAGCAGAGTAGTTTACTAGATAACACTGAACAATAGAGATGTGTTCTTTTTTGACACCTTTGTGGATTTGTTCTGCTACCTTGACCAGACACTTAACATCTCTTTGTTTGAGCACATCTGTGAAACAGGGTCATGGCTCTTTATTCTAACCCAAATCTCAGGCATGTACATGGATTGCTGAATTTGCAACTCTAAAGGACTTGAAGGAGAGTGTCAGCCTCTTATAGAGTCCAGAGTCATGGCCTGGAAATCAGAAGAAGATTTCAGTCCTCAGAATGATACAAACTAGCTTGTTGACCTTGGATATGTTTCTTAACATCTCTAGGTCCAAGTAGTGCTTACTTGTAAGATAAAACGACTTGATCACCTCTAATCCCTGTTCCAACTCTAACATTCATGAATTGCAACCAAACCCCTAAGAAATAGTCAATCAAATGGAAAAGTTTACAAAATGTACAATAAAATTTTACCACTTTCTTCCAAGTTTTTCTAGCATTGGTTGAGCAATAATGTGTACCAAGAATGTAAATTTTAGAGACTACATGTAAGCAAAGGAGATAAGTATGAATGAGAAAAAGATGGTTCCTATCAGTGATAGATTCCTCACTCTGTTTTGAAAGATGGGGCATGTACACATGAAAAGGCAAAAGAAAACTTTAAGGAACATATCCAACAAGACAAATAATACAAATAATCCATAGCCATATTAAAAATAATCAGGTGTGGTTAAACCAAGAATGCTTCCAGAATGTTGCAAAGAAAAGAGAATATTTGGGTTAGCAGAGTAAAGGAAAGATGATATTACAGTAGGGGAATAATTGATATGCAAAGGCAAGAATTTGAGAAGAACAAGTAATGTAAGCAGAATGATAAACAAATGTAATATTATGGCAAAAATTTTGCATAAAAGATTAATAAAATAGTGGAATGAGGAAGTTAAGGATGTTATAGAAGGAATGTTTATCTATAAGAAAGCTTAATAGTGATTACAGAGAGTTTTTAACATGAAAATATAGAAAGGTATGGGACACTGAGTGGCTCAATTGCTTAAGTATCTGCCTTCTCCTCAGGTCATATCTCAAGGTCCTGGGATCAGGTCCCGAGTCAGGCTCCTTGTTCAGTGTGGAGCCTGCTTCTCTCCTGCCTGCCGCGCTCCTCCTACTTGTGTGCTCCCTCCCTCTCTCTCTGACAAATAGATAAAATCTTAAAAAATATATATATATGTGTGTGTGTGTGTGTGTGTGTGTGTGTGTGTATAGTATAAGGTTCATAAATATTTTGGGACAGAATCATGCCGTGACATAAGCTCATGTAAAAGAAAATTATTCATCAAAAGAAAGTCATCAAGGCTCAAAGCAAATTTGGGGAGACCACCAGACAAATACAGATTGATTGTTGTAATTAATAATATTTCAGTATGTCATATTGTGTTTTCTTCTGCCTGTCTAGAATACTAACAAACAAAAATCTGAAAAACCCATTAGATGAAATAAGAACAATATGAAGTTAAAGGAGAAGAAACGCTGTTCCAAATTTTCCACAAACTGATAAATTTTAGAACCTCATCAGGGACTAAATAAGTTGAAATCAGCATTAAAATATTTAAAAATAGACTTTTGAGGAAGTAGGTCACCATTTCTCTTTCTAATTAAGGATTAGATTGAATCGCAAGAAAAATAATAACATTTTATTGTACATATTACGTTCTATGCATTGGAATGAACATCCTTAACAAGATTATTTTCTGATAAGTGATTGTCTGAAATATTTATTTCAGCTTTCCAGCGAGCCTATGGTAGATGCACAAAAGATACAGGTAAAAGTCCTGAAAATATATCTAAATAACAAACTTCTGTAGTCAGTGTCTTGTCAGCACTCAACTTTGCAGAACACAGCACAGACGGCTCAGGCTCTGATGCTGTGGTTTATAATAGCCCTCTTGCTTCAAAATAATTTTTTTATATAAATCTCCATGTGGGGACCTAAATATTCCAAGTCAACATTGTTCTGAAGTTGAATGAATTAACTGGGTACCTAGTGAGCACAAGTTAGTGTGCAAATTGCCTGTGCAGTCAGAATAAGATGTTATAATACTGGTATATAAAGCATATGGATTTTACTTATATTATCCTTCAAGCCTCACTTGGTTTCTGCTTATTCTTTTTTTTTTAAAAGATTTTATTTTTATTTATTTGAGAGAGAGACAGTGAGAGAGAGCATGAGCGAGGAGAAGGTCAGGGGGAGAAGCAGAATCCCAAGGGAGCTGGGAGCCCGATGCGGGACTCGATCCTGGCACTCCGGGATCATGACCCAAGCTGAAGGCAGTCATCCCACCAACTGAGCCATCCAGGCATCCCTCGGTTTCTGCTTATTCTGATTTCATAATTGTAATCATAGTCAGTCTGGTCCTATACACTTATTTCCATCAACTCCACAGAATGTGAGAATAAGAATGATCAGGAAAAAGGGGCTGCTATGGGCAGGCATGCTGCCAGCAGAGGCCTGTGAAGGCTGTGACCCAGGACAGAGGAAGAGAGAGTAAAATGACAGAGCTACAGATCCAAGAACCGGAATAGACGCAAGGGCCATTGAGTGAAGGAGCAAATTTCTCTGCAGAGCCCCCTAGCTCTTCAGGGCTTGATAACATGGACCTTTAGAGCTTTGTACAAGAGCTGATAGACATAATGATGAGGCTGAATTACAAAGAATAAAATAAATTAGGTTTGTACATGTTATGTTGACTAACCTAAAGAGTTGAAGCCAAAAGAATGTTGTATTTCTAGAGATTGAGATTCAGGTATCCAGAACATTCTCTTATTTTGAAAAGCTTACTTCCTTGGGATTTTAGGTTGCCCGGGCTTAAATATAATACGCCTTTATTACAGGTGCAAAATCTCTGTGGCTTGAGTTTGGATTTGAGTTTCACTGTGTTAACACATGACAAGTCCCTATTTAGTTTTAGATCTTCTGAGATGTAAGGTGGCGGTAGCAATATCTCCCTCAAAGGGATGATATAACAGTTAAGTAATGAAAATAAATTTTTTTTTTTAAAAAATCACACTTAGTTTATTATGTGCTGGTCTCTATGTGAAGACTTTTTGTATATTAACTTAATTCTTAAAACCATGCTATCAGTTAGGTCTATTACTATCATCCTCAAATTACAGTTGTAAAATTAAAGGACAGAGACATCACATAACTTGTCCAAAGTCACACAATTACCTGACAGAGCCAGGACTCAAATTCACATATTTAGTTTCTGATGTTTACTCTTTTAATCACTAATCTAATATGAAATAAGGGCTACGTATACAAATCATAGTGCCTAACATAAATTTGGCTCCAACTAGGTTCTTCTGACCCTCCATTTCCCTTCTATAAAAAGTTAATACTAAAACAGAGAGCAATAATTTTATTTTTCTAATCATGATTCTCTTATTGATCCTGTGGTGCTATATCTCACCAAGTGATGATATGACTCTGCTTTGATTACTGATACCACTGTTGTGTATTAACTATGCAACTTCCACGTGCTAGGCACCAAAGAGTAGAGATGCCTCATATATGTCCTGGTCTTTGACTTGTGTGTGACCTGGGGGTGAGAGGGCACAATTTAGAACTCTTGAGCTTCCCAGTCAACACTGCCTTTACAGTAAGGAAGGAAATTCTGTCCGTGGATTTTTGTGGTTGTGTCTAATACAAAGGGTATCAGTCAATAGAAGCATGAAGCTCTATATCTCATTTTGACCATGATTTTCAAGTATATATTTGAATTACATATAAGCTGTGAGAATACACTATTACAGAATGAGGGTTTGCTTTAAAGAAAATTTTAAGGAGAAGCTAATGGGAAATATTAGGGGAGGGGAAGTTTAAAAAGGATGATTAGATTTGGGTAGTTCTTGGAATGTTTGGGATTGTCATAGAGAACAGAGAGATGAGACAGCAACAACCTGACTTTGGAGGTTGGTATGATTGAATTAGTATAGTTTTGCCCAAACTCTTGACCATTTTTCAGTCATGAGGAAGCATTTCTTAGGATTATGTATTCAAGTGGTTTTGAAAGAAATTATACACATAAAACTAGATATACCATTGAGAATCATGTAACCATCTGTCTCCTAAAATAAATATATGTAGTTATATATAAATACATATAGTTATAAAAGAAATCTGAACATTTGACAGAACATTTGGAAAAGAAAGGAGAGGAGAGGGAGAGAAAGAGAATGAGAATCACTTCAAATGTTAATATCCTAATGAAAAAACTTTAACAATTTGTGTATATTTTCTTCCAATTTTTATCCTAAGTATGTATGTTTCACCAAGTTACATGCATAATATAAATATAATTTGTCTTGCTTTATTAAGTTTTCATACATTAAAATATAATCTCATACCTTAAAAATCTATATTAATAGTTTTATAATATTTTATTTATAGCTTTATTCATTTATCCTTTTTAAAAATATATTTTGTTTGTGTATTTATTTATTTATACATTTTAGAGGAAGAGAGAGCATGAGTTGGTGGAGGCACAGAGGGAAAGGGGGAGAGAAAATCTCAAGCAGACTCTGTGCTGAGCTCAGAGTTGGTCAAGGAACTCGATCTCATGACCTTGAGATCATGTCTTGAGCTGAAATCAAGAGCTGTTTGCTTCATTAACTGAGCCACCCAGGAGCTCTTCATTTATTCCTTTTAAAGACAATAACAAATACCTGCCTGGTACTATGTTATATTCAAAGAATGCAAAGTTAATAAAATTAGTTCTTGATCTCAAATAGCTTATAGTTTTCCTTTGGAGGAAAACAGACATATAATCAAGGAAGTACAATAGAATTTCATAGGTTCAATGGTAGATTTAGGTAAAAAATAATTTGAGGGGTGTCTGGGTGTCTGAACTGATTAAACCAGCTGACTTTTATCATGATTTCATGGGCTGTGGAATCCAGCCCTGAGTTGAGGGGCTGGGGGGGGGGGGTCCTCACTCAGTGGGAGGTCTGCTTGAAAGATTCTCTCCCTCTGCCCCTTCCCTGCCCTCTTTCTCTCTCCCTTCTCTCTCTGCCTCTCCCTGTCTAAGAATAAATAAGTAAGTCTTAAAAGAAAAAGGAAGTAATTTGAAAAACAAAAGACAAAAAAAAAAAAAAAAGGAAAATGGTCAAACCTTGTTTGGAGAAATTGTCATAAAATGCTTTACTTTAAAAAATTAATTTTAAAGGATGGTTTCAGGCTCTTTAGGCTAAAATGATGGAGAGAAGAAGAGAATTTGAACTTTCAGGCAAAAGATAATGTGAACAAGGGAACTGAACACATGACATATGCAAGGCACTACAGTCATTCCCATAGAAGTTTCTGGTTTGAGAGAGTTTGCAAAAAAGAGATGAGGCATAAGATAGGCAGTGCATGACAAAGAGATCTTATGAAGTCACCTAAAGTTTCAAATGTGGTACAGTCACCTTTAAATGTGAGTAACATCTCTCTGTTGCAAATGTAGCGGGTGGTCAAAGAGAAGCCCAGGGAGAGGAAAACTGGTAGTGAACTATGGTTAAACTGGGCTGCAGATGGTAAGGGTGTTAACTACCGAAGCAGATGGATGTGCTCACATGGAAGAAGCTAGAGAACTCTAGAGGAGGAAGGGAGTGGGTCTGATATCACTGTGTGTCTGATAGCTATTGGATATTGGATTGGAGCTCAGGAGAAACTTGGACTAGAGATAAAAATGGAAGAGTCATCAGAGTGCATTAAAAGTGTTAAAATTGGGCTCTTCCTGATTAGTGTTTGGGGTGAGGGTCAGAGTTGAGAAGGTGAGAAGAGAAGGGGCTCAAGGGCTCACACATTCTGACAGCAAACACAGCTCCAAACTGGTCAGTCTAAATTCATCCATCAACTGCTTCCAGACTATATGATAGAAGACTAAGTATTCTATGGACATTAGACAATGGTAGGGTTTCACAGAGGGACACCATAAGCCAAACAGGAGGAATTTGAAGGGTCTGGCATGTGTGTTTTCTGTAGTGGCTGCTACCTGACTTTCACTAGAAAATTGTCCTACAGGGATCGTCGGGCTGGCAGAATCACGGGTTATCTTATCCCCTCGCTAGAACATGGATGAGCTCTGAGAGTATGATGCTAAGTGAAATAAGCCAGTCACAAGAGGACAAATACCTCATGGTTCCATTTATACAGAATACCCATAGTACTAAAATCTGTGGAGACGGCAAGTAGAATGGCGGTTGCCAGGGACTGCAGAAAAAGGGAAATGGAATACTGCTTAATGGGTATAGAGTTTCAATTTTGCAAAATGAAAAGAATTCTATAGATGGGTGATGGTCATGGTTGCGTGACAAAGTGGATGTTTTTAATCTCACTGAACTGTGCACTTAAAAATGGCTAAATGGTAAAATTTATGTTACCCAAATTTTTGTCACAGTTAAAGAATTAATGAATTAGCTTTTAAAAAAGAAGTCCTCCTGATAAAAACAGTTCATGGCACAATATAGGTTTGAACTTCCCAGAGGCAGAAGCTAGGAATGAGTGATGAGGTTTTGGAAGCCTCTTCACATGACCTCGTAATAGATGATCGTTAATTTTTCAGGAGTTTTTGATCTAATTGTTACACGGGGCTATTATTAAAAATGAGGTAAACTTAAATAAATTTTACTAATTGGTGTATTTTTTTAATTTTTTAGAGATTTTATTTATTTATTTGACAGAGAGGGATGCAGCGGGAGAGGGAACACAAGCAGGGGGTGTGGAAGAGGGAGAAGCAGGCTCCCCATGAGCAGGGAGCCTGATGCAGGGCTCAATTCCAGGACCCTGGGATCATGACCTGAGCCGAAGGCAGACGCTTATCAACTGAGCCACCCAGGCACCCCATACTAATTGGTTTAAATTAAAAGAGTGTTAACGGATATTCAAAACTCATTACTTCCGTTTCATTTCATTACATTTTTACTATTACCTATTCTCTTGTGTTTACTATGGAAATCCTATAAAATTCTGTGCTACCTGCATTTAATGACGTCAGATTGATAGCTTTAAATCAGCCATGATGGGAGGATACACATCCCAGAAATCAGAATTTTTCTCCCCGAAACCCAATTGTTAAACTTTTCACCAACGTACCTCTGGGCATCGTGCATCTCAGAGAACTATAGATATCTAGCAATTAGGAGTGGTGTCTCTCTTTCTAGCAATTAGAAGTGGTGTCTCCAAGAGAGTTAGTCTCCGAGCATCAGCCCCATCCAGAGGGCACCGTCAAATCCGCTCTTTCTAAGGAAGATCTTGTCTGTCCTTTACGGAAGGGCCTGTCCTTAGCTCTATCCCTCCTCCGTGGTTTAGGATATTTTTTTTTTTTTAAGATTTTATTTATTTATTTGACAGAGAGAGTTCACAGTAGACAGAGAGGCAGGCAGAGAGAGAGAGAGAGAGGGAAGCAGGCTCCCTGCTGAGCAGAGAGCCCGATGCGGGACTCGATCCCAGGATCCTGAGATCATGACCTGAGCCGAAGGCAGCGGCTTAACCCACTGAGCCACCCAGGCGCCGGGTTTAGGATATTTTAACATAATTTATCTATTTCCCTAAACTATAAATATAGAATGCTTTCGATGACTAGCTATTTTAAATAAGGATGAACATAGCCTTTTCTATAGTTTGGACTTTTTTAAGGAAAATTTTTACAAGTGGCATTAGAGATTATAGTTGTAATAAACCTAACATTATTTTTGTAATATTAAATTATACATACTTCTAAATATTTTTTACAAAATTGGGTTATATTATTAATTGATCTTTTGTCTTGTTAGTTTAAAGAAATTTGTATTTTCCCCACATCATTTTATTTTGGGGAATATTAATACATGATTGGAAAAGTCATTCCTCAAAATACTGGTTTTCGTTCATCTTTCCCGAGATTTTTATTTTTATTTTTTTTAAGATTTTATTTATTTATTTGACAGACAGAGATCACAAGTAGGCAGAAAGGCAGGCAGAGAGAGAGGAGGAAGGAAGCTCCCCGCTGAGCAGAGAGCCTGATGCAGGGCTGAATGCGGGGCTGAATGTGGGGCTCAATGCAGGGCTCAATGCTGGGCTCGATCCCAGCACCCTGGGATTATGACCTGAGCCAAAGGCAGAGGCTTAACCCACTGAGCCACCCAGGCGCCCCATATCTTTCCTGAGATTTAAAAGCTGTATATTTCGGGGCGCCTGGGTGGCTCAGTGGGGTAAGCCTCTGACTTCAGCTCAGGTCATGATCTCAGGGTCTTGGGATCAAGTCCCACATGCTAAGCAGAGAACCCGCTTCCCCCCTCTCTCTGCCTGCCTCTCTGCCTACTTGTGATCTCTCTCTGTGTCAAATAAATATAATCTTATAAATAAATAAATACAAGCTATATATTTCATTTAAAATTCTCTGAATAGTTAAATAAAAATCGTTTTCATCATAAAAATAAAACATGTGCACTATGAAAACAATCACAATACACACAGTATAAGTGGAAAGAAAAACTTCGATCCCTATAGCTCCAATGTCCCCTTCCAAAACCATCAATTTCAATCATTTTTGTGTTTTTAGTTTCTCTGGGGGCCACCACCATAATTCCAAATAATACTGTTCTAAATCTGTGTCTTACCATTTCAACTTCAGAGCATTTATACTCTTTCAATGCACTGAAGCTATCCTCACAAATGTTAGTTACAGAATGACTTTTGCTGTTTCTAAATTATTTCATTCATGGTATTAAATGATGTTTAAAAGCTTTCTATCTTATTTCATAAACCAAAATAATTATCTAAACATTATTTCTTCACAGAACAAGGCACCTGCTGGGCCTTTATAGAAGGAATGTGATTCCATGTTTTTATATCATCATTGCTTAAAAAGGAATGTGTTCCAAGCATCAAATTCAAGTGGAATCTTTTTATTTCTGACCACCAATTGCTCATTATTCTGTCACATATTCATTCACTCCATGTTTGGATTATGACTTTACTGAACAACTTTTCTTCCTAGCATCTCTAATTTCCTTTATTTTTTTTTTAATTGACAGAAGAAATATATGCTTTCTTCACCATCTTTGGAGATCTTCCAGCCTTTTTTTTTTTTTTCCATACACCATTTTGAATAAAATCCATTTCTTCTCAAAACAATATCCTTGTAAAACCTTAATGTTTCCCTCTATTTGGACTGACTGCTTTCCAGTTCTGTTGTACAGCTGATATCCTGGGAATTTTTTTTCATTGTAGAATAGTTACATTTTTTTTTCTTTGAGCTCGGTCTAATAGCTATTTAGTAAACATGTAGCAATCTACATAATTAGAAACCGTAATTTCTTTCTGGAACTCCTCTTATTTGTTACATATTGGTACTCTGGATCTGTACCTATTCTGAAATATACATTCTTAAATTTCTATCTATTTTCCATCTCCTTGTCTTTTTATTCTACTTCAGAAATCACAAAACTAGATGATAATGCTGGATCTGGTGTACAGATGTTTTGGGGATTTTTAAAAATTTGTTTAATTCCACACAGTTAAAGCTTAGGAGTTTTTACATCAAAGCCTGCAATTCTGACTTCCTCTTGATGTTCCAAACAGATTTGGACACAAATAGTTAATCTGGATGATACAGTGGCTGCTGTGGGTTTCCTTTTCATGAGTGTAGGTGAACTGAGCAGAACTGAGTGTGAGGTCTGTGTATTTGCCTGTGGTCTGTTCACTTACAGGTGTCATGTGTGGTGTGCAGGCCAGGGCATGCTGTGCCTGGACAACGTCAAAAGCAGCCATTTGTTTTAGGTTATCAAACCCACATCCAGCTTACTTTTCCCCAGGCAGGTTTTCCACTTCTTTTACCACGTGAATCTCAAGTGCAAACGCTGCCATAGTCAGTCTGAATTTCAGAAGACAGGAAGAGGCATGTGTCTCTTTATTCGGCATTGGTTTCTCCTGTCACCAGGGTCCCCTACTCAAGTCCTGCTAGTCCAGAGAGGCTTTTCAGATGATGGCAACTGCCCCTTGGCTCTGATTTTTTTTTTTTTTTTTTTAAGGATCTGCTAATTTTCTTCATTTGTTTGTTGTTTGATGCTTTTTCTTTTTTAAGGGGGAAAGAATGAGTCACGACACAATGTTTATGCCAGACCCATTTTTGTGTCTGGTGCTCATTAAATCTCCTGGCCATAATGTCAGCTGGAGGGCAGCTAGGTATACTCTGCTCCTAGACCACTTTCCAGCATCAGCATGCATTTGTCCTGAGGATGCTATAACACTGAGATATAATTTTCTATCTCCATTACCTGGATATCTTACTCTGATGCAATGAGAAACACAGTCCTAGGGACACCCTAGGACCTGGGCTCCCTCCTATTGCCATTAAGCTTCTAGTGACTTACTTATTTGGAACAAGGTCTCTACACATGCAACCCTGCTATGACCACTGCTCTCAGCCCTATCATTTTGTAGGAATTATTGTCTCCAAATAGATGTGTGAAGAAAATTTCTAAAGGGGAAAGGCAACAATGCACGGATCTCAAATAGTAGTAGAGGGATGGGCTTCCAGGTTTTATTACTATGAAAAACAAGTGTCTGCGGTAGAGGGTGGGTTGGGCATCTCAGAAAAGGAAAGATACTAGACTTCACCATCTTCCTTTAACTTTATTTCTTTTGAGGTGGAATATTATAAATGAGTCACTGAGTTTTATTCTAAAATTATGTGGATATAAAATTCATGAAAGTCTTTCCACCAGTTGGCTGGCCATGGTCTCTGTTTTCTTTTACCTGTTTTTTTTTGTTGTTGTTATTGTTTTGGTTATCATATATATATATATATATGTATATATATATAATAAAATTTTTATTTTTTATTTATTTGACAGAAAGAGACACAGCAAGAGATGGAACACAAGCAGAGGGAGTGGGAGAGGGAGAACCAGGCTCTCCACTGAGCAGGGAGCCTGATGCGGGGCTCGATCCCAGGACCCTAGGATCATGACCTGAACCAAAGGCAAATGACTGAGCCACCCAGGCGCCCCCCCTACATATTTTTTAGTTATGAGATGAAAGAGCCTGAGCTAAGCGCCATTTATTAACACATATCGTTTGAAATCTATTGTGGACACAGTTATGAATTTTGAACATAATCAAGTAGTTTCCTGTGACACTGTAAGAAATATCAATTTCACAATGCCCACAAAGAAGAGAGGATTATATTTACTTCCGTTGATTTAATAGATTTTGCTCTTTAGAAATAAAGAATAAAATAATAAAGAAAAAATAAAAAATAGATTTTCTTGTTTAAAAAAATCTGTTAAATAAGCTTCTTACAAAATAAAGATACTAACTTTTCCCCATCATTTCTGCTGTAAAACTATATATATTTAGTGGGTTTCCTTGGATTTTTTACATCAAAAGTTATTAAGATGTAAAATATTTCTGTATAGCATAGTAGTTAAATGCATGGGTTTAGAACCAGTAGCGGTGAATATGGGCTCTGATATTAACTGGGTAACCATGGACCCATTATTTAACCTTTCTTAGCATTTGTTATCTCATCTATAAAATGGATATAATAATACTACTTTTGTTACGGAGATGTAGATATTAAATGAGGTAACATAGGGAAGTTCTTAGGACCAAAATAAACACCAATACATGCCAATTTTTGGCATTATTACTATTTTTTTTACTTTCTAATTTCTTCAGTGTATTTTTAGTTTGGAATAAACTTTTCAACAGTTTCATAAATACTTCACTGCTTCCTTCAGTCTTTTCGATATGATTTTTTTCCTATTTAATAATTTTATATATATAGGGTTTATTTTAGGATGAGGTTAGAATCTTTAATAATCCCTTCCCCAATCTTCTAAGTATGTAGCTTTTAAATACTTTATAGAATATTATTCTTCATATTGATGTATTATGTTAATTTCATTAAGTATTAAATTCTTACAAAAATAGTATCATCTGTGTGGTCTAATTATTCTGAACTGTTGAAATATCTATTCTTACCTCGGGGTCAAATTTTTCAATTATGGTAGCTTTATAATATGTTTGATTACTTAATAAGACATCTATTCAATCTCACTTACAGATGTAAAGCCCTTTTTCTGTGTCCTTGAATTCTGTGTCCAAACTAGGATGTCCTGTTTTTAGTTGAATAGCGTGAAGTAAGCAACAATTAATTCAAGAAGCCTCATCTTGGGTAGAGACTTAGAGAGAAAAAAAAGACAAAACAAGACAAGCTATTCAAGTTTGGCATAAACTCATGGGATTAAGTGGAGAAAGGCAGTTAAATCAGTAAGAAAGAGAGAAGAGTCAAGGCTAAAAATCAGAGGTATATCCAGGATATGTTTTAAGTGTTCAAAAAAGTAGCTCAACACACTTTCATAGCCTAATATTAGAGAGCAAAGAGTGGTTTAAGTGCCAATAAAACTGGCCACTGCCTTTCTTCCATGCTGCTTCTTTTGGGGAAGTTCAGTTTTATTTGCACCTGTTCATTATTCCAAGTGAACATTAGAATCTCAGCTTTTCCATTTGTTGGCTGAATGGCATTTCCACTCACCTGCTTCTCTAACTATATTTTCCTCTATGAGGTAGAGACAATGAAGCCCACCTGCAGGGATGCTTAGATATTAACAACATACAGCCTAGACAATGGACATTAAAAAGCACAACAAGATAACAGCTCCAACATAATAATTCATCTTTTTGCTTTTGTAATTTTTTTGGGTATCCAGATAAATGGACCTAAATCTCAAACTGAATGACATAAATAACCTGACTGATGAGAGAGAGGGAAATGGGAATTTTTTTTTTCTTCCTCAATCCGTTCTTTGGGATTGCAAATTCTTTGCTCTCTCCAATGCCCAACTCTTACTGCCAGTTCACATTTCAGATAACACTGCCCAAATCTAGACCTACTCGGCAACCCGTCATTGACGGTTGCTTAATGTTTGCTAGACTTGGGAAGAGCAATGGTTTCACATGCTTGGACTTCTCAATGAGTAATTGGATAGGAACTTTTCTGACTCAAAACTTTTCAGATATGTCAAACTATGAAAGTAAGCCTCTGAAATTGCTGAAGTTGTCAGAGTCCTAATAAGTTGATCCTCAGATCAGCAGCCTCTGGGTCCCTTCTCTTGGTGTCTCTCCATGGGTGAGAGGCAGGACTACCCAGTTCTGGGGTGCATGCTCAGAACCTAGCTTGTCCTGTATTTATAGAATTCCATTTTTAACAACATCACTTTGGTTAAAAATAACCAAACAGTAATTTTAAATTTGCTTTCAGCAAAGCTGAAAGAAGAAACATCTACCTGCATAATTTATAGGGGAAAGGATAGATCAATTGGGCTGTGAGCAGCTGCATGATCTCACAATATTAGTGTGATGAGATGCTGGTTTGTCCTGTTGTTTGTGGCGATGGCATTGCACTTACTGAACATGGACGGCAAGATTTATTGAAATTTACTGTATTTATTGGTCACAATGAATAATCACTAAACCCTTGAGTGGGTCCCAGCCAGTGTGGAAATTGAACTGCAAAGCACAAGTGCTTGACTGTAGAGTTCATTATTGTAACTTCTGGGCTTAGTTCAGACCATGTTCTTGTCATTTAAAGCCTGATGGAAAAGACAAGCCAAAGATCCACTTTCCTCTGTTTAGAAAACAATGCTGCATAGCATATTTTATAAATAGATTAGAATGGTTACCAATATGCAACAAATGCTGTTCTTCATGTGTTCATGATTTGTCTAATACAAGCTTAGAACTGTGCCAGATCAACACACCAAATGTTTTACCAACTGCTCAAAGGGAGAGATGCTGTCTCATTCTGGATCACTTAGTTTGGAACCCTTATCTTAACTTTACCTTTTAAACTAATATCTCAGGGGTACTATGCCTATATTTTCTTATCCAAGAGTCCATGAACATGATCTGGTGAGAACCTGTATAAATTGGAGAACAAAATAATACATTTTTGTTGATGTGGACTAGTCTTATAAGTGGCAACCGTGTTGTCATTTTTACTCTGTGTCTAAGTTTCTCTGTGTGTAATCTGAAAACTATAATGCCTTTCTCACCACCTTAATGAGGTATTTACCAGATTAGCCAGTTTATTACTAATAATGAATGAGAAATCACTTTATAGGAAAAAATGAAAAAAAAAATGACTAACGGTGAACAGACATGGGGAAACATATAATCAAAATAACAGTTTAGAAAAGAACACTGAAAATCTATTGATTTGATTATTGATTGCATTGTTCCTGTTGTTGAGTATATCAGTATCAGTATACACCAAGGACTGAATCATCAAATCATATTGTGACATGTATGCATTTTTTTGGCAGTTAAGCTTTGTATCAACAAACATTGGGGTTTTGTTAAAATTCATTTTCTTTTTTTTTCTGTAAAGGATACACTGTATGCTGATATCCTCTATAGCAAGGGTATTGAGCTCTAACAGAGAAAATATCTGAGCAAAATAATAGCATATAGAAAATTTTATGAGCTTAAGTGTTCCTTAAGCATCTGTGTATACT
The DNA here is from genome assembly GCF_022355385.1 of Mustela nigripes. Taxonomy (NCBI): domain Eukaryota; kingdom Metazoa; phylum Chordata; class Mammalia; order Carnivora; family Mustelidae; genus Mustela; species Mustela nigripes. The sequence continues at coordinate 130,055,384 of NC_081559.1, read as the reverse complement.
ATTGTCATGGCTGTTGGATATTTCTTTGCTACTCCTTTATAGAAATGATTTTTTTTAATTTAAATGATGTAATATTAATTGAGTACCTACTATGTGGTACACAACATGATAAATGCTTTCACTTTCTCCATTTGATTTGAATGAACAAATAGGACATGTTTACAAGTGAAAAGACATGGACAAATGTGTCTAATTGTGCCTTTTCAAAGATGCAATGGGGCAGTAATATATTTGAGTTCTGAACTAATCAATCACCTTAGAACACAAGGCGAATTTTGATTAGTCTCATGCTTAGAAGCCTCTTTTGAAATTTGCAAGCTTTACTATATATTGGAATTCCAAATATCACGCTGTTCTTCCTACCTTTGTTCTTCTGCACTGATAGTTTTTAAAATGAAAGCCCTAATCTGTATTATATAGGATCATTAATTTCTGCATTTTACACTTGAGCAACAGCACTCTGATTATCTGCTGCAATGAAAAGTAAGCAGCCCTGCTTTTGCAGACTTAATTACCTACTGCAGGGCCTTTCTTTTACCCGTTACCACAAACAGTCTGGAAATGGGGTCAAAAGCATGATTAGAAACCAAATTAGCCACTGAATCCAGAAAACAAACAGGGAAACAGATCCAATAAGCCACTCTGATGCAGAAATCAGTTTCCTATCACACCTGGGTTTATCCAGAAAGTCTCTTAATTTCATGTTCTTTACAAGAACAAAGCCACATAACAAAGGCTGTCCAATGACTTTTATATCTGAGAAAACAAAATGAACTTAATAATAAGCAAGGGATCATTATTATGGGGGATTGGAGTCATTCCAGGTACCAGGATCTTTTAAAAGAATTTGATTTATAGGTTATATAAATGCTTCAAAGATGCCCACATAGTATTCAAAAATTGACCCTTAGATTTTACCTTAAAAAGGTCATAAGATTGGCAACTTGTTGGTTTTTAAACTAGCTATATAGTAGCTTAAAAATAATTAGCATTAGTCCTGATTTTTTTTTTGTATATTTGTCCTTTATATATTTTTGGAAAATCTCATTATATACAATTATATGGGTATTTTCTAAAACCTTGCAAATTAAAATGGCAAATCTTATCCATTCAGTGTTTTCCTTTAATCACACCCAAGTTCTAAACACAACACTAAAGTGCCAAGAGAATTTGAAGGTATTTCTTAGGTACGTGGAAAAGAAAGATGTCTCATAGATTAAGGTCTTCCTTTTCAGAGAATTTAATGGACAGTAATACAATTTCATAGCATAAATGAAATGCTGATCAATTTATATTAACAGAGATAATAGTGTTTACTTTCAATATTGATAGATGCAGTTAAGTAATGATCTAATTTAAAAGATTGCTGGGCAAGAGGACTATTGTTTGAAAATATGCATAGAAAGCAACAGGAAACAAAATGATAAACTATTTAAGGAACATACAGGGTAAAGAGTCAATAAAAGACATAGTTAATATTAAGAGATTATTCAGTTCCATTTGGAATTTGTTACTTGAATATATTGTACACAATTGAGTGCAACTATCCACGGTAGCTAAAGCTTAAAATGTCAAGGCTAATCCTGGCTATTTATAGGATGGATGTTCAGAAAGGCAATAGTTTAACAAGCTTTACTTATCAGTAAAAAATTTTAACTAAAAATTGGCTATATTTGGAAGTCATTGTTTACATATTTAAATAAATAGGTAGGTGGCTACCGCCTGGTAACGGACAAACAGGAATTCACATAGTCACTTACAGCTTTATAACAGTTATCTATAAATCCCGATGTCACTTGCAAAAATGAAGAAAATCCATAGTTTTCCATAGGATAGTTATTCCTTCTCTGAATTTATGCCCATTTCACTTTATTTTTTGTGTAATCTCTTTAACTCAGTCACAGCCAGAGATGAAAAAGCTTACCCTTCATAGTGAAGATACCACATTTCCTTCACCAAGTAAAGGAAAAGTTTGAATAGTTATATAGTGAATATATGGGAAATATACTGAATAGAAGCAATGACCTAAGTCACAAATCTTTTCCTTTAACTAAGTTCTTTTATTCATTTTATTTTGGGGAGTGTGTATAGGGTTAGAAGAAGGTTCTTTCAGTCTGCATTGTCTAATAATTTGATGGATGCTTCAATTTTGTGACTGCAGCCTTGACCAAAGTGAAGACTGAAAGCTCACTGAATTAGTTTTGAAACAACCTTAGAGATGGTCTACTATTTTCCTGATGTTTCAGAAGATATCAGTAAAATATAATGTCTAGGCATTATTGAACTCAGGACATTTTTCAAGGAGAAAATGATCTCATTGTTACTAACTCATTTTTCTAGAGCTATTTTCTCTCATCAGGGAACCATTGTCCAGTGAGTATAATTTTGGAGCAAAAGAGCCTTACAGCCTATCCATGTTGAACACACCTCTACTACCTGCCTATTCTTATTTTGAGGAGCTCTGTCACAAAAATTCAACGAGTTGATCAATATTTATTGTCTGCTGAGGCAATTTGTGCTTGAATGATACAAAAGAACTAAAAGACCTCAAAAAGCTTACAGTCCAGTTGAAAAGATGTAAAAAAAATAACAACATTCGTAACATAAAACACATTCCAAGAGGTGAGCTATGGCACCTCAGAGAGTATAAGCTTTGGAGCTAAGCAGATATGAACTAGATTCACTCTTGCTCAGATGAGGCCTGAGATCTTACACAAATGAGAGGTTTTTGAGACTCAGTCTTTTTATATATGAAATGAGAATAGAATTATCCAATTATCCAATTCAAAGAGATTTTGTGAATATTAGAAATACTACATTTTAGCACCTGGCATATAGTATGTGCCAAGTACCTAGTTGCTAATTATGACTATGATTGATTACTCCTAGGAATTCTGTGTATAAACACATTATACACATGTGTGTGTTCTAGCAGCTATGTATAAAGAAGCAAAGAGACTGGGGCAAAAACCACACAGAAACTGCAGAAACCTAAACAAGTGGAATAAATAAATGAACTGAAAATTCACAGAACTGAAAAGCAGGCTGATTTGGAAACAGAATTGAAAAGCAGAATTTAGTAGACAGTATAAAGAAAGAAACAGAGAACCTTCGTGGTAATAAAATAAGCAGCAATGTAAAATTACAATACAAAATAATCAGCAAGGTAAAATTCACAGTGTTTTTCATTCAAGCCAAGATTCCAGGCATACAAAGAAGAAAACACAGCACATAATAAGGAAAATAATCAATCAATTGAAACCTTCCCAGAACTGACATTTGTTATGATTAGAAAGATTGTGGATGTTATTCAGATTGAAAAATAAATTGGCATTCCTAAATACAATGAGATAATTAGAGGAAAATAAACAATATAACTTAAAATATCAGTATTTTAAATATATTGGGATAAGTCTGATCTATTGAAGGTAGCACTAAGATAGATAGGACTGTCATATAATGAATAATCTGATTATACTGGGTCAATCAGATTTCCATATAGAATAAGCACTAATTCTGATCCCTATCTCACACCACATACAAAGATTAATTACAACTGGACTGTAGATCTATACATGAAAGTAAAAAAAATTAAGTTTCTTAAATATAACATATCTCATAATCTAGAGTAGGAAAATATTCCTCAGAACAAATTTCTTTTATTTATAGAAAAAAAATTGATAAATCAGATTAAATTATAATTAAGAATGTTCTTCAAAAGAGAATGAGAAAGCAAATTGCAAAGTAAAAATTATTTTCCCACATATAACTCCTAAGAGTTTCATATCCAAGATACATAAAGAATTTCTTTCAATTATTAATAAAATATCACAAAATATAATCATATGCAAAAAACTTAAACTCATATTTCATGGAAGAGGCTATCCAAATAACTAATTAATACATAAAAAGTTTTGAGCTATATTAATCATCAGGGAAATACAAATTAGTACAAAAATGAGATATCGTTATATACCAAAATAGCTAAAATTAGAAAAATGACACTAGAAAGAGTGTTTGAAGAAATAGAGCAATAGTTGCTCTTATACACTGGAGGGGGAACTATGAACTGGTACAGTAACTGTCAGGCCTTTCGAAATTATCTGTTAAACATATGCATAACTTAGTACTCAGCAAGTCCAATCCTTATTATGTATGCAACAGAAATGTGTGAAATGTTTATCAAAAGTTATGCACAAGTATATTTATAACAGTATAATTGGTAATAGAAAACTGGAAACAACCAAATACTCCTCCAAAGTAGAATAGATAAATTATAGTATATTTATATAATGGAAGTATTAAAATATGAAATATGGAAGTAATGAAACAGATGAACTGCTGTCATATATAACAACATGGATGAATCTCAAAAACATAATATCAAGTGGAGGAAGCCAGGCAGAAAAATATATGTATATAATATAATAATATAATATCAATTATATTATATCCAAAACATATAGAAACAAACTATATAAGTGTATGAACAAACTGTTACTCAAGGCCAGGGAAAGAATCATCTGAACAGTACTCAAAACAGAATGGACACAGAAGGCTGGTGTCCATTCACATCAGTTAGACTGGAGAAACTCATAATTCATAGAGAATTTGGTAGAAGGCTTATGCCTAAGTGTTTGGGAATAATTATTTTCTACTGAATACGGCTCTGGGTGTGCCCCTCAATCAGAAAAGCAAAACTGAAAAGATAAAACTACTTCCAAGTAACATAACTATCTCCCAGAAAAAATTAAAAAACCTCAAGAAAATTTATAAGCTATGCAAAAATCCCAACACTCAACAGTGTAAAATTCATAATGTCTGGCATCCAAATAAAGATTATCAGGCACGTTAAAAGTAGGAAAATAGAATCAATAATAATGAGAATGATCAATGCACCAAAACTTCTCCAAAACTGACACAGATGTTCAAATTTCAGTCAGTTATATTAGAAGAGTTATTATAACTCCATTCCATATGTTCAAAAAGTTATGTAGCAACATGGATCTATAAGAAATATTTTAAAGAAAGTGGTCATGTCTAAGATGCAATCAACACTGGGAGGAATTAAATGCAGAGTAACTGCAATGTCTATTGCAGAAGATATGATTAGTGAGTTGGAAAACATACCAGTAAGAAACTCTCTAAATGAAACATCAAAAACAAAATAATTTTTTAATAAGACACAGAGCACCAGTGAGCCATGGGGTAACTTAGAAGAGACAAATAGATGTGTGGGTGGAGTCACTGAAGAAGAGAAGGAAGAAGGACAGAAAAAAATATTTGAGGTATAGATGGCTGAAAGTCTTCCAAACTTGATCAAAACTATAAACCCATGTATCCAAGGAACTCAATGAGCCTGAAGCACAGGAAGTATAAAGAAAACTATATCAAGGCACATGATATTGAAATTACTCAAAATCAGTAATGAACAGAAAATCTAAAAAGCAGCCAAAGACAAAATAAATGCTACATACAGAGAAACAAAAGTAAGTATAATAGCAAATTTCTCTTTGGGCTCAGTTCAAATGAGAAGACAGTGGGGTAAATTGCTTGAAGTACTAGAAGTACTTGAAGTACTAGCATATAAATACATCACTTTAAATGTAAATGGTCTAAACTCTATAATTAAAGTCAGAGATTGTCAGCTTGGATTATCAGGCCCAAGTATGTACTGCTGCCTACAAGAAATAAACATTAAGTATAAAGACACTTATAGGTTAAAAATACAAGGATAGAAAAAGATACACAGTGTTAGAGTTATTCAAAAGAAAGCTTTAGTGGCTATTAGTATCTAAAAAAAAGAAGATATCAGAGCAAAGAACATTGTTAGGGATAAAGAATGCTTTATGATTGTATTTTAAAAGGGATTAAATTACCAAAAGTACATAAAAATCTAAATACTCATGTTACTAGAAATGGTTTTAAAATACTTGAAACCAAAATGGACAAAATTGAGAGAAGAAATAGACAAATCCAAAATTATTACAAAATATTTAAATACCTCTTCTCAATAATTTATAGAAATTACAACCTAGAAATTACACACATATACATGTATATAATATATATGTATATAACATATTTATAAACACAATTTTTATTGAGATAAAATCCACATAACATAAAGGGCATCACTTTAACTACTTTAGTGGTTTTTATGGCTGAATAATCTTCCATTATATGAATATACCACACTTGTTTATGCATTTGTCAGTTGATGGACATTTACGTTGTATCCACTTTTTGGTGGTTCTTAATAATGTTGTTAACATTTGTGTACAGATTTTTGTATGATACAAGTTTCAGTTCTCTTAGTTGTACCTCTAGGAATGGAAATGCTAGATCATAGGGTAACTCTATGTTTAACTTTTTAGGAACTGTCAAATTATTTTCTGTAGCAGCTATGCCATTTAATACTTTCACAGTAATTTATGAGTGTTCTAATTTCTTTACAGTTTGCCAATTCTTGTTGTTTTCTATTTTGTTGATTACAATTATTACAGCTATGTGAAGTGGTATCTCATTGTAGTTTTGATTTATATTTCCTTAATAACGAATATGTTTGGCATTTTTCATATGCTTATTGGCCTTATGTGTATATTATTAAGAGAAATATCTATTCAAATCTTTTCCCTATTTTTAAGCTGGGTTGTTTGCCTTTTAAATATTGCATTGTAAGAGTCCTTTATGTATTTTTGATACTATACATTCATTAGATATATGACTTACAAATATAATCTCTCAACTGTGGGTTGTCTTATTACTTGTTAGATAGTGTCCTTTGATGCACAATTTTTTTTTAATTTTTATGAATTCCAATTTATCTGTGTTTTCCTTTTGTTGATTAGGCTTCAACCTAAAATTCTTTACTCAGTGAAAATAACTTCTAAAATTAAGATAAAATGAAGATGTTTTCAGACAAAATTGTTGAAAGCATTTATCATCATTAGACATGCCCTCCAAAAATGTTAAAGGAAATCCTTCAGGCAGAAGAAAAATGACATCCGATGGAAATATAGATTTAGACAAAGGAACAAAAAATGCCAGAAATGATCCCTGCATATATAAATATAACAAGATTTTTTCCTGATAATTTAAATTCGGTAAAATTAATTGACTGTAAACAATAGTGATGATCTTGTATTGTGGGATTTATAACATATAACATGTGAATAAGTAACATGTATGAAAACAATGAGATAAAGACCAGTATAAGAAATACAAAGATATAATATTTATATATAAAATGGTATAATATCACTTGAAGGTAGATTCTGAGAAATTAAAAATATATACTATGATCCTAAAGCTAAGTACTACAAAAAAAAAAAAGATGTATAGTGATTGACAACCAAATATAATTAAAATCGAATCATAAGAAAGGAACAACTGAAAAAAAAAAAAAAAACGGAAGAAAAGACCACATCTTCCTTATCCATTCATCCATTGAAGGGCATCTTGGTTCTTTCCACAGTTTGGCGACCGTGGCCATTGCTGCTATAAACATTGGGGTACAAATAACATGGAGGACATAGGGAGATGGAGAGGAGAAGGGAGTTGAGGGAAATTGGAAGGGGAGGTGAACCATGAGAGACTATGGACTCTGAAAAACAACCTGAGGGTTTGGAAGGGGCGTGGGGTGGGAGGTTGGGGGAGCCAGGTGGTGGGTATTATGGAGGGCACATATTGCATGGAGCACTGGGTGTGGTGCAAAAACAATGAATTCTGTTACGCTGAAAAGAAATTAAAAAAAGGAGAAAAGAAAAAAGATGGGACAAATAAAAATATATGAAGTTGATATACTTGATCAAGCCATACAAACCATCACTTTAAATGTAAATGGTCTAAACTCTATAATTAAAGTCAGAGATTGTCAGCTTGGATTATCAGGCCCAAGTATGTGCTGCTGCCTACAAGAAATAAATATTAAGTATAAAGACACTTATAGGTTAAAAATACAAGGATAGAAAAAGATACACAGTGTTAGAGCTATTCAAAAGAAAGCTTTAGTGGCTATTAGTATCTAAAAAAAAGAAGATATCAGAGCAAAGAACATTGTTAGGGATAAAGAATGCTTTATGATTGTATTTTAAAAGGGATTAAATTACCAAAAGTACATAAAAATCTAAATACTCATGTTACTAGAAATGGTTTTAAAATACTTGAAACCAAAATGGACAAAATTGAGAGAAGAAATAGACAAATCCA
>NC_081559.1:129864489-130047163 GCF_022355385.1 Mustela nigripes | reverse complement strand
CAATTATTACAAAATATTTAAATACCTCTTCTCAATAATTTATAGAACAAATAAATAGAACATTCATAAGGAGACAGAAGATTCTAATGACACTATGAACCGATTTAACCTAACTGACATTTATATAACAATTCACACAACAATAACAGAAATACATTATTTTCAAGTGCACATAGAGTACTCATCAAGATGAAAAATTTCTAAACCATAAAACAAGTCCCTATAAATTTAAAATGTTGAAATCACACAAAGTATGTTTTCCACAGTGAAATGATACTAGAAATGATTGGCAGAAGGAAACTTGAGAGTTCACAAATACGTGAAAATTAAATAACATACTCTTAAATAACATACAAGAAAAAAAACCAAAATGATAATAAAAATTTTTGAACTGAATGAAAAGGAAAACCCACCATATCAGAATTTATGGGATTCCACTAAGGAAGTAATTAGAAAGAAATGTATATAAAAGAAGAATCATCAAATCAATGACCATAGCATTGACTTTGAGAAATTAGAGAAAGAAGAACACGATCATCTTAAAATAATCAGTGAAAAGGAAATATTAAGATCAGAGTGAAAACTAATGAGTTAAAAAGCAGAAAAACAATAGAGAAAATAAATGAAACTAAAAGTTGGTTGTTGGAGAAGATCAAAAAAATTGGTAGAACTTTAGCCAGACTAGTCAGAAAAACAGAGAAAGAGAGAGAGACAGACAGACAAATAACCAGTATCAGGAAAGATAGAGGTGATATCATTGAGATTCTGCAGAAGGAGGGCTAGTAAGGAAATGTTATAAACAACTTACTGCCTATAAATTCAATAACTTATATGAAATGGCTATTTCTTTAGAGACAAAAAACCACCAAAGCTCACTCAAGAAGAAATAGTTAAACCAAATAGCCTTATATCTATTAAAGAAATCAAACTTATTGTTTAAAACCTTGGCACGAAGAAAACTGGTGGTTGAGAGAGCTTTACTAGTAAATTCACCATCACATTTAAATAAGAATTAATAGGGGCATCTGGGTGGCTCAGTTAGTTAAGCATCTGTCTTCTGCTCAGGTCATGATCCAAAGGTCCTGGGATCCAGCCCTGCAACAGGCTCCCTGCTCAGCACGGAGTCTGCTTCTTCTATTTGTGCTCTGTTGCTATTTCTTTCTCTCTCTAAAATAAATAAATAAAATATTTAAAAATAAATAGATAATAAGAAATCATGTCAATTCTACAGATTCTCTTCTAGAAAATTGAAGAGGAGGAAATGCTTTCCAACTCACTTGAAGGGTCAGCATTATTCTGATTCTAAAATCAGAAAAGACATTACAAGAAAAGATAGCTAAGGCCAATATTCCTCATGAACATGTATGGAACAAATAGAATAAATTTTAGTAATCAAATCCTATAATAAATCAAAATGATTATACTTTATGATGAACTAGCATTTACATTTACCCTTGGAATGAAAAATTGGATTTACACTTGCAAATCAATCAATGTAATCCACTATGTTAAAAATGAAAAAAAGATAAAAATATAATCCTCCCAATATATGTACAGAAAACGTTCTTTTAAAATCTAACATCTGTTTCTAGTGAAAATCCTTAGAAAACTAGAAATAGAGGAAAATTTCTTAAACTGGTAGAACATCCTACAGCTAACATTATACTTAATGGTGAATGACTGAATGATTTCCCCTTGAGATAAAGAACAAGATAAAGTTGTCTACTCTCACCACTTCTGTTCAACATTGTACAACTATTCTAGGCAGTACAGTCAAGAAAAGAAAATAAATGCATCTCAACAGAAATAAAACAGCCTTTATTGACAGACATTACTGTTTATGTAAAAAAATCCAACAGCATTTATAAAAAAGGTAACCAGATCGAATAAGTGAGTATAGCAGATTTACAGGATATGTAATCAATATGTAAATATCAATTGTATTTTATGTACAAGTAATAAAAAAACTGGAAATTAAATTTTAAAAATAACATTCACAATAATTTTTTAAAAATATGACTGGGGATAAATCTAAGAAAAGCTGTGCAAAATTAATACACTGGACATCATTGCTGAGAGAAGTTAAGGAAAATACACCTATGTGATCATAGACCATAAGACTCAGTATTTTTTTTTTAAAGATTTTATTTATTTATTTGACAGACAGAGAGCATAAGCAGGCAGAGAGGCAGGCAGAGAGGCAGGCAGAGAGATAGGAGAAAGCAGGGGCCCTGCTGAGTAGAGAGCCTGATGCGGGGCTTGATCCCAGGACCCTGAGATCATGACCTCAGCTGAAGGCAGAGGCTTTAACCCACTGAGCCACTCAGGTGTCCCAAGACTCAGTATTTTTTAACAATATCAATTTTCCACAAATGGATCTTTAAACTCAATGGAGAACCCAATCAAAATCCCTGCAGTTTTGTTGACAGAAAAATCTTATTTTAAAATTTATATGGAAATGCCAGTCTCCTAAAATAGCCAAAACGACTTGCAAAAAGAAGAAAAAGTTGAGAGGGTTCACACAACCTCATTTCAAACTTACAAAGCCACAGTGTGTTACTGGTGCAAAGACAGACGAATACATCAGTGAAACAAAATAGAGAGCCCAGGAATATATCTACCTATGTATGTACAAATAATTTTTAACAAAGTTGCAAAGCCAATTCAGTGGAGAATGGATCTTTTCAACAAATGTTGCTGGAATGACTGAATGTTCATACCCAGAAAAATACTAACTATCCATACCTCACACTATATGCAATAATTAATACAAAATGGATCTAAATATAAAACCTAAACATATAAGAACTGTGGGTGAAATTGGAGAAAATTTTTTTGTGATCTTCAGTTGGGCAAAATTTTCTCAGATATGACACCAAAATTACAATCCTTAATATAAGAAACTGATAAATTGGACTTGATCAAAATTAAGAATTTATATTCTTTGAAGGATAGTTATAGAGATAATATGCAAGTGGCTGGCTTGAATAATATTTGTAGACATATCTGATAAAGAATGACATCTGGAATTTATTTTTTTAAAAAAGCTCTTAAAACTCAAGAAAAAAAAAATAAGCAAAAACATCACCAAAAGAAAATAGGTGGCAAAGAAGACATGGACAATGCTGAGCATAATTAGTTATGAGGGACATTAAACACAGTCAGATACCACCACATGTCAATCAGTATGCCTAAAATTAAAATGCCCAAACATCCCAAGTGTTAGTGAGAATATGCAATGACTAGAGCTCTCATACAAGGCTGATGGGAGTGTTAAATTGTACAACTATTTTGGAAAAATATTTTAGCCATTTCTAAAAGTAAACATACACTTGCTACATAATCTGGCCATTCCATTCCTAGACATTTACACAAGAGAAATGAAAGCATATATACATGCAAAGATTTGCACATAAATGTTCTTATCAGCTTTATCCAAAACCTAAAAACAACCTAAACGTCAAATAATATGAGAACAGCTGTAAAAATAAAAAAAAAGATGGGATTATTTATGAATGCTGCAAACCTATTAATCTCAAAATAATTGTCCTAGATGAAAGAAGCCAGACAAAAATGAATACGTATTATATGAATTTATTTTTACAAAATTCTAGAAAATACAGTCTAATTAGAGTAACAGAAAGTGAACCATTAGTTGCCTGAGAACAGGAGACAAGAAGAGGCATAAGTGAGGAATCATAAAGCATCATGAAGAACCTCTTGGAGACAGTGGATATGCTTATTCCTTGATTTTGGTTATTGTTTGACAGATGTATACCTATGTGAAAACTTATCAAATTTTACACTTACACATGTGCAGTTTGTTGTAGATCAAGAATATCTCAATCACATGGTTAAAAAATGGATTGAGTTTACAAGTTGGGTGGAGAAATGGAACAGTATAAAATATGTGAGCTAGTTCTAAAAGAAAGCAAATTTAAAAGTTTGAAAGTATAAAAGTCTAATTTTATATCAAATACGTATAATTACATAAAAACATTTAATTTAAAAAGAGTAACTCAACGCAGTATTTGGTTATAGATCAATAAATTAAAGGCATTGCGTGGAAGTGAATGATTCCTTAGAACTTTAAAATACCTGATTCACAATAAATAGAATAAATATATAATATAATATAAAATAAATATAACTTTCATAACTCTATCTGTGTCAAATCATTTAACATTAACTAAATGAAGCTGCATTTGTTAGAAATGCAAAGAGAAGTGAGTGATAATCACAATAGTAGATGTTTATACTCATCTTGCAGTCATTGACAGTTTAATTAAATTATAGCAAACACAAGATAGGGAATCTAAAGTTAGTAATTAATAATGCTGATCTAATAAGCATATGCACAATTCCATAATCTGCTTTAAAATGTGCCTTCTATTTAAGTGTTGTATGATTTGATTACATATTATGCCTAAGAAAATTTCAATAAATTACAAAAACTAGACAAAATACTACATTTCCCAATGACAGTTTAACAAAGCTAATACTGGTTTGTGAGAAGCAACAGTTGAATTTTCAGGCATTTCACAGCCATTTGAAGTCAAGTCCATAGCCTAAAATCAGCCACAGTGGAAATATTTAAAAAGAGTAACTCAAAGCAGTATCTGGAAATCTATCAGTATCTAGAAATCAGCACACATTGCGTAACAAGGCTGTCCCACCTTGAAAGCTGCTTATTTTAAATAAGTAAATGAATAAATAAACAAATAAAGAAAGGAACTTCGAAAGAATAAGGTTGATACCAGGAAGAAAAGAACACTCCTTAAGTTCTTTTGTGAAAATTCTCAGACAAAAGTGAAGAGATATCCAGAAAAACCCTAAGAGAACGAAAGCATTAAAGAACACTCAGAAAGCAAGAAAGGGCTTTTGGAAATATGCTAGTTGAAATAAAGAGCAATCATTGGAAGTGTTCGTTGTTAGAAAAAGTTTCCCAGCAAGTATATCTGAATGACAGAGGTAATTAGACCATTACTCCAGGTGTGTATCAGTAACTTACTGAGAGAACCGAGTAAATGTGGAAATATCAAGAAGTGACACAAGTAAATTTCTCAGACCAATAGAACATGACTTTTCCTTGACAGATTTTGCTCAATGATCAAAACAGTAAATGAAAGCATATACAAACACGCATGCCAAGGCGCAGAACCAAAAACTTCCCCTATAATTAAAAGTAAACAAAGAAAATCCTTCAAGTTTGAGGAGTGGGGAGGATAGGTCATAGGAAGAAAGAAGAAATGAAATGGCATTGCATTTCTTAATTACAACACTGGGAATCAGAAGAGAGACGAGTGATGCCATCACAACTCTAAACGAAATTTGTGTTTTATTTTATTCTGGACTCAACTAAACTACTAAATGTGAACAGAGAACAATTAGACATTTTTGATAGATGTCTAAGAAGACATTTTCTACAAATGCTCAGGAAGCTTCTACAGCATGAGCTAAAACACGAGAGAGCAGACTAAGGGCAAAGGAGACATCAGGTCCAGCAAAGAAAGGATCCCTCACAGGAAAGAGTGGAAGGGAACTCCTAGAATGCGTGCCGTACAGACAAAGCAGCTAATCCCAAACAAAAAGGAGGATAGAAACTTCCAGCAGGGATGCGCTCAAAATTTATTAAATCAACAAATAGTTATAAATGATAACACATACAAATAAAATTATACATTATAAATAGCTACATTACTTATAAATAATTTTATATTATTTAGAATTATGGAGATACCAAAATATGGAGATAGAAATATGGAGAATTACCAGAAACTAGGGCTAAGAGGGTGGAAAATGATTGCCTCTATTATGGGACAGTGGGACAAAGTTGAGGAAAAGATATTTTTATAAGACTTTAGTATTTTAGGATATTTTAAAATAGATATGTGTATTACTTTCAAAAACAAAAAAAGTTAATTTCAAAATCCACATAGCCATTTCAAATTAATAAAACCCATATTCCATTAATGGCATACGTGTTAACAGGGAAATATGAAAGACACAGTACTGTGTTAACTAAAACTTGTGCATATCCTTGTCCTTGTTCAGCAATTCAGTTGCCATGGAGTCAAGCAAAGCAAGTACACAGCTCCACAAACACCAGTTTTCATTAACATAGTACCATGCAAATCAGACTGCTGTACCAGTTTTAATAAGTCCCGTTTGGACATTGATCCTTTATTACTATTTAACAAGTATCCTGGAAATATTTGTTTTCTCTCCTGTTCATGTAAATAACAGTTTTAGAAATTTCATTTAGAAATAAGTTCCTTTAAGAATACATAGGTCTTAGAAAAAAAAAATGTCATGTATATTTTGGAATATTTTTCTAGAAGATTTCTGCCTTGTCACAGGTAACATAGTATCTTTCCTTCAGGAATCTTCTGCTTACAGTCCTTAGTGAAAATAGGGTACTTGGAAGTGCACTGATGTGTGAAAATCAATTAAAAACACAACTAAAGTTTTAGGATTTTGTTTAATTTAGTTTTATTTTTAGATTAGGGTGCAGGTCAGTTCTTACTTTATTCCTATCAATTCATCCATCAGAAATTATAATTACCTTTTTTCTACTCCTTAATTACTTTTACCAATAATCTGTATAATATTCAAGATGGTTTAAATTGTATTATCCAAAAGAAAATGTTTAATTCAGAATGATTAGTCTGTACAGTTGATAACTACATTGTTTTCCCTACAGGGAAGGGGCATTTGTTCAGGATAAAGAGTTTTAGCACAAGCAACAAAGTAAATCCATCCTACATAATATGAAATTGTGAAAAAAATTCAAATCTCATTAACTAAAGTATATATATATATATATACACACACACACACACATATATATACACATGCACACATATATATAATAGATATAAATATATATGAATAAATATGTATATGAATATAAAGAAATTGATACACTAACTAAAGAGTTTAGATATTTTAAAAATTATATTCTTATATAATATCATGTTTTATAAATGCAGTTACAAGTTTTTATTTTTCCTCACTACTTTTTAAATATAACTTTAATGAAGTACTATTTAAGAATAGAGATAGAAGAGTTTTTGCACATGTATACAGCTCTGGGACCACCACCATAATTGAGATGTGTCATATTTTTTATCCCCATAGTTTATCTTATACTAGTCTGCAGTCAGCCACAATTGCTTCTACCCCAAGCAACCACTGTCCTACTTCTTGTCACTGTAGATTAGTTTGCCTGATCTAGAACTTCATATAAATGGAATCATATTCTGTGTATTCTATTCAACTCCTTTTATTCAATGTGATGCTTTTGAGACTCATCCAGGTGGTTGCATACGTCTAGTTTGTTCTTTTCTTTTTTTTTTTTTTTAATATTGCTGAGCGGTATTCCATTGTTGATGGACATTTGGGTTCTTCTGAATTTGGGCTCATTTGAGTTCCTCTGAATTTGGGCTCTTACAAATAAAATTCCAATAGACGTCTGGGTGTGTCTTTGTGCAGACAAGTATCTCAAAATTTCTTTCAGAAACCTAGCATACCTAGTGGGTATTTAACTTTCTAAAAAACTGCTAATCTGTCTTCCAAAGCATGTGTACTGTTTTATACTCCCACCAGTGATACATGGGCGTTCTAGTAGCTTCCCATCATTGCCAGTACTTGTTATTATTGGTTTCTTTAATTTTAGCCTTCCCTGTGTCTGGTGGTAAATCACTGAGGTTTTGATTTCCTTAATGGCTACTAATGACATTATATTCAGCATTGTGTTATATGCTTATTGGCCATTTACATATCTTTTCTTTGTAAAGTCTGCCCAAATCTGTTTTTTTTTTTTTAATTTTATTTATTTATTTGACAGACAGATCACAAGTAGGCAGAGCGGCAGGCAGAGAGAGAGAAAGAGAACGAGAGAGAGGGAAGCAGGCTCCCCGCTGAGCAGAGAGCCCAATGCCGGACTCAATCCCAGGACCCTGAGATCATGACCTAAGCCGAAGGCAGCGGCTTAACCCACTGAGCCACCCAGGCACCCTGAGTCTGCCCAAATCTTTTGCACATTTAAGAACTAGAGTTGTTCGTATTCTTACTGAGTTGTAAGACTGCCTCGCAGGTTTTCTGGATACAAGTCTTTGTCAGATATCAGTGTTGTTAACAGTTTCTTCTTGTCTGAAACATATGCCTTTTTATTATTTAAAAGACATATGATACATATGCCTTTTTATTTCCATAAAGGTGATATTTTAAAGAAATGTCAATTAATTTATCCGAGCTCTTCCTTTTAATGCTTTCTAAGTTCCTCCTAAGCAATCTGCCTGCCCCAAGGTAGTGAAGATTTTCTCTCATGTTTTTTCACCTATCAGTTTTATAGTTACAGTTTTTAGTTCTTTTCTCTGTAGGTTTTTTTCTTGATGTCTTCCAGTTTCATGCTACATACAGGCAGCTTAGCGTTCAGTTACAGATGTGCTTAGAGCCCCCTGTGCTGGTGTCTGGAGCTCTTTTTCTGTGTCTCTCCATGCTCTCAGCACTCTACTGCTCACTGTCCTGCCACCTCTGGCTCCTTGAACTTCAGTCTGTCTCTTCAGCTTAACTTGCATTTGCCCTTGCTGTGCCACAGTCTTTAAGGGGCCCAAAGGCAGAAAGGTCAGAATAGAATGCTATTCTCTTCTTTGAGATCACAGTCTGAAAACTGTTGTTTAGGATATTTTGTCCATTTTTTTTTAATTGTTCACAGTGGGAAGTCAGATCTGCTTTCAGTAACTCGGTCACAGCCACAAATGGAAGCCCTATTACGATTTTTCACTAGCCAGGCCGCTGGACTCATAAATAAAAACATATAAGACATACAGGAGGATGAACAACACATATTCAAAATCACTTGATATTCTTCAATTTTTACATTCCTTAGCAATAACTAGTATCAGAAGGAAACAATGTTAGCATAATGATGATGTCAGGATGTTTTCCAAGTAAATAAGAATGTTAAAAGATAAGACATTCATGTTTCAAAAAAGATATGAGGCCATTATGTTAAAAATAATAAAGCGCTGGGAATTATAACATGTGCAATAATAACAGTGTCCAATTTACCTATTCTCTGGATAATATTGATTTTTTTTATAAACTTTCATCAGTAAACATTGTGATAATAGGTATATTAGGGTTGAAGGTGACTATTAGTTTTTCTTTCCATAATGTAAGAAGGCACCCTGTGGTGGCCATAATATTTGAGCTGGATAGTTGTTTCTGATTAAAAGAAATACAAAAGTTTGAAATGCAGAGAATTAATGTTAGTAAGGGAAAAAAAGAGAATATTATAAGATTTTCCACGTATGTACTTGTGGCTGCCTGCTTATTCAAGTGACTTGGATGAATTAATCAGTTTCTTTAAATTTACCAGCCAATTTAATCTAACATCTGTTTTGACTACCTTTTTATCACTAAAATTTGACTGTGAGCATCCAAGTATAGTTTTTAACATTATGCAGAAATGGTTGGATGTCTTTTCAACCTTAGATAGCATATAATCTATTTCTCTGTCTCATTTGCATTCCCCAATCCACTCAGTTAATTTAGTCTCTCTGCAAGCCTGTGAACTTTTTCAGGCCATTATTATACCATGGAATAACAATGAGGAAATATTTAGCAAATTCTCTACTAAACATTCATTTTTCTATCTAAGTTCCATGACATTAAAAAGAATTACTATTAATTATAATGACCTTCATTAGCAAACAATCAATATACTGAGATCATAGCAATAACTAGTTTGTATTTGCATATATTTTCTTTGCATATATTTTCTGTCTCGTGTTAATTTATTATTTCACACTTACAGCTGAGTACCTGGAGCTCAGAAAAGTTAAGTAACTCACCCCAGGTTTCACATCTCATAAGTGACTTAAGTCAGGATTCATACCTAGATTTATATGACTTCAAAACCAGTGGTTTTTGTTTGCTTGCTTTTAATGCCACTTTGTTATTTTATCTGAATTCTTGAGGGTATAAGTTGATTTTAGTGAATCATCTTAAAGGTCATAAGAGGTTCGTGTGAAGAAAGCTCTCAAACATTGATATTTTCCAGGAAATTTCCTCAAGGCTTGAAGGTTTTATCTTCTCTTAGGAATATAGAGGTGCCTCTTCATCTTATCCAGTACGGGAAAGGCGAACCCATGGCCCAGACCCACTGCAAACACTCTGCTGTACCTTATACTTGTCCCCCAGTTCTTCCCACACTGCAAGTACTTACCTTCCAGTTTCATTTACACTCAGGATTATCTACACCCAATCATGTATTGAAATTGCCAGGTGGTGAATCTTACATACATACCACTATGAGTTTACTCCACCTCACTAAAATATACCGTATTATTTATTGGGACTTGTGCCTGAGATAAAAGCTTACTTTAATGCCATCTTGCTATCTGAAAATAGAAGAAACATTAGAATATTAACAAAAACTTATTTCATTGCCAGATTGCCAACACGATTTTGGACAAGTCACTAAATATTCTACTTCAATACCTACATTTTAAATATGAAAATAATAATTCTTCTCTTCCAGTCAAATGATATGGCTGAGTCAATGTGATCCAAAGGACCAGGGATGCCTTCAACAGAGCCTTGAAGAATCCTCAAACATGCAGGATCTGGGGCCCTGCCTATTAAACAGTTTGAATGAAAAACTGTATTACAAAATTGATGGGCCCATGAGAGGTATGATAGTTTATGGAGGAAGATTTAGAGTAATAGGTAAGGAAGGGGGACTTAAGTATTTTATCGTCCACTCAATGCACATGAAGATTCTAGGGGGCACCCAGGCATCATTTTTTTCATGTTCTTTTCCTGTCAAAGACACTGTTTTTGGCTCATTTCTTGTTTCTCACATGGAGAAAAAGGTCGAAATACTGCTATTATCTGACATGCTATGTCCTTTAGAACATGTTTTCTTCTTGGGGCAGTGTAGGTCTTCTTGCCTCTGTAGTTTCCTGGTACCGTATATTCAATACTGGTAAGATCATTACTCATGATGGTTCTGCTGCCTTGAACAGAGGCTTCCAGTGATTCTTTTAAAGGCTGTTACAGCAGCCACAAATACAGGGAAATAAAAAAATGGTACTTTCTTGCCTGGTCATTTTAAATTTACCACTCAGGATTTTATAACATGAATCTTTTGTTTTAGGTATGTCTCTTTTTGAGAGAATATGGCTTTTTTTTTTTGACTTATTTATTTTTATAATTGAATAATCTTTTGTCTTTTTAGCTAGAGCTTTTAGACCACTGCATTTGGATGCATTTCCATTTTATAATTTGGTGATTTTGTTTTTTTAAATCTTTATGTTTATTTTTTTGTTCCTTCCTTTTCTCTTTTGGATTGAGTTAGTCAGTTTGTTTTCATTTATTAATTTATTTGTTTTCCTCTCCATTCTAGTTCTCTATTCCCACTGTCTGAAAAGTTATGTATTGTTTATATTTTTATGTAAACCCCCTTTAAATTTCTACAGGCACATTTACCTAAACAAGATCTAAATTTTATGACCATCTTTTCTCTTCTTCCAGATAATACTTAGAACCAGAATTCCAATTATTCCTCTCCTGACTCACATGCCATTATTATCTAGGATTTTAGTTTTATATTGTCATGTTTTTGTACACAAATTTTTCAAAGTTTTATTTATTTATTTATTTGACAGAGAGAGACACAGTGAGAGAGGGAACACAAGCGGGGGAGGGGTAGAAGAGAGAGAAGCAGGCATCCTGCTGAGCAGGGAGCCCAATATGGGGCTCAATCCTAGGACCTGGGATCATGACCTGAGCCGAAGGCAGATTCCCAACAACTGAGTCACCCAGGGGCTCCTGTATGCAGTCAAAATTTTAATTTAACTCTTATTTCTTCTCAGATCTCAGCTATTCTGCCATTGTTTTCTTCATTCTATATTACATAATTTAGACAGAATTTGGCAGCTGTTATGAGTTGTGTTGTACTCCCCAAAGAGTTTATGTTGAAGACCTAACCATGGAAACCCAGAATGTGATCTTATTTAGAAATAGCATCACTTCAGATGTAATTAGTTAAAAAGGTGATATTGGAGTAAGATAAGACTTTAATCCAATGTGACTGGTGTCCTCATAAGAAAAGGAGACACAAACACAGCAGAAGAAAACACCATGAGAAGATAAAGGCAGAGATGGAAGTTCTGAAGCTAACAAGACAAAGAATGGTGAGGATTGCCAGCAAACCACGAGATTCTAGAAAAAGGCAAGGAGGTCTTCTCTCCTACAGGTTTCAGAGAGAGTATGGTCCTATTGGCACTCCAGTTTTGGACTTTCAGTCTTTAAAACTATAGACAATGGGTCTCCCCTCCCCTCCCCTCTCTTCCCCTCCCCCCCTCCCCTCCCCCCCTCCCCTCCCCTTCCCTCCCCTCTCTTCTCCTCTCCTTTTCTCCCTCTCCTTTCCTCTCCTCTTCTCTCTCCTCTCTTCTCTCTCCTTCTCTTTTGAGAGGGAGAGAGGAGAGGTAGCAGGAAAGGGAGAGAGAGAATCCCAGGCAGGCTCCATGCTGGGCACCAGGCTTGGTCCCACAACCCTGAGATCATGACTTGAACCGAGATCAAGAGTCAGATGTCCAACTGGCCGAGTTACCCAGGCACCCCCCTTCATGTCTGTTATTTTAAACTACACAGTCGGGGTGCCTGGGTGGTTCAGTTGCTAAGTGTCTGCCTTTGACTCAGGTCATGATCCCAGGGTCCTGGGATCAGCCCCATATTGGGCTCCCTGCTCAGCAGGAAGCCTGCTTCCCCCTCTCTCACTCCCCCTGCTTGTGATCCCTTTCTTGCTGTCTCTCTCTCTGTCAAATAAATAAATAAAATCTTAAAAAGATAAACTATCCAGTCTGTGGAACTTTTTTATACTAATGGTGAGAAACTAATACAGTAGACAACTATCTCAGTTACTATATGTCTGACACATCCATATTATGCCTTTACTCTAAAAAGATATCTTTATTGAGTACATAATTCTATTCATTGATTTTTTTTTATCATATTAGAGATATAATCTGCAAGAAAGAAAAAAAAAGGGGGGAGGATCCCAAATCTTCACGGAGTTTATAAGCCAAAGAGGATACAGAGACAATACATAATTCTATATTAGCAAGCAGTAAGTTCTCTGGAAGACAAAAAAGAGAATGGCAGAGTAAGGTGGATTAAGTTAGAGATGGGCTGGGCTGTAATTTCAGGTAAGGTAGTGAGAGAGGTCTTACTGGAAGGACATGAGTAGACTACATAATTGATATCTGGGGAAAGACAGCTCATGTTAAGAGGAATAGTCAATGAAAGAACCTACATCATGTTTGAGAAACAGAAGGCATCCAGTATGACTGAAGTGTAGGAAGCAGAGGAAGACAGTAATATGACAGAAAGTTCCTCAGAAGATGAACAGGATCCAGGTTATGCTGAATCTCATAATTCATTGTAATGATTTCACTTTCCATTCTGAGTCAAAAGGGAGCCACTGGAGGGTTTTGAACACAGGAAAAACATGATCTGATGTATGTTTTAAAAATATCTTCAGGGGCGCCTGGGTGGCTCAGTCAGTTAAGCGTCTGCCTTCAGCTCAGATCATGATCTCAGGGTCCTGGGATTGTACCCCACATTGGACTTCCTGTTTACCAGGGAGTCTGCTTCTCCCTCTGCCCCTCACCCTGCTTGTGCTCTCTCTCTCAAATAAATAAATAAAATATTACACCAAAAATATATCTTTAGTATAGGTAAAAAGAATAGACAAATAGATCAATAAAGCAGAGGAAAGCCCAGAAATAGATCTACATAAATATAGTCAATTGATTTCTGTTTAGGTTTTTATTTTAATTTCTGTTAGCTAACATATAATGTTTTATTAGTTTCGGGTATATAATAATTCAACAATTCCATACACCGTCCAGTGCTCATCACAAGTGCCCTCCCTCATTCTTTACTTCATCCATTCCCTGCTCCTGTAACCATCAGTTTTTTCTCCATAATTAAGAGTCTGTTTCTTGACTCATCTCTCTTTTTTCCCCATGTTCATTTGTTTTGTTTCCTAAATGCCTCCAATGAGGGAAATCATGTAGTATTTGTCTTTCTCTGGCTGACTTATTTTGCTTAGCAATATATACTCTCTAGCACCATTCATGTCAATGAAAATGGATAGATTTCATTCCTTTTTTATGGCTGAATAATATTCAATTGTATGCCACATTTAAAAAAATCTATTCCTCAATTGATGGACATTTGGGCTGCTTCCATATCTTGGCTATTGCAAATACTCTATAAACATAGGGGTACATGTACCCCTTTGAATTAGTGTTTTCTTTTTAAAGATTTTATCTATGTGTGATAGAGAGAGGAAAGAGAACACAAGCAGGGGGACGGGCACGCAGATGGGGAGGGAGAAGCAGGCTCCTCACTGAGCAGGAAGCACAACTAGGGGCTTGATTCCAGGACCCTAAGATCATGATGCAAGTCAAAGACATGCTTAACTGACTGAGCCATCCAGGCTCCCCTGAATTAGTGTTTTTGTATTCTTTAGGTAAATAATAAGTAGTATAATTGTTGGCTCGGGTTTTAGGATAGTTCTATTTTTAATTTTTTAAGGAAATTCCATCTGTTTTCTAGAGCAACTGCACCAGTTTGCATTTCCACCAATAATGCAAGAAGATTCTTTTTCTTCCACATCCTCACCAAAGTCTGTTGTTTCTTTTTTTGTTGTTTATTTTACCCATTCTGACAGATGTGAGGCAATAACCCAGTGTAGTTTTGATTTGTATTTCCTTTATGGTAAGTGATGGTGAACATCTTTTCATGTGTCTATTGGTCATCTATCTGTATGTCTTCCTTGGAGATATATCTGTTCATATCTTCTGCCCATTTTAAAAGTTGTATTATTTGTTTTTTTGCGTGTTGAGTTGTGTAAGTTCATTATATATTTTGGATATTAACCCTTTACTGAATCTGTCATTTGCAAATATCATCTCCTTTTCTGTAGGTTATCTTTTAGTTTTGCTGATTGTTTCCTTTCCTGTACAGAAGATTTTTATTTTGTTTATTTTTGCTTTTGTTTCCCTTGCCTCAGGAGATATATATAAAAAGAAGTTGCTATGGCCAATGTTAGAGAAATTACTGCCTATGTTCTCTTCTAGGCTTTTCATGGTTTCAGGTAACACATTTGGGTTCTTGATCCATTTTAAATTTATTTTTGAATACAGTGTAAGAAAGTGGTCCCATTTCTTTCTTTTGCATGTGGGTCTCCAGTTTTCCCAACACCATCTGTTTAAGAGACTGTCCTTTTCCAATACAATATTCTTTCCTTCTTTGTCCATGATTAATTGACCACATAGTTGTGGGTTCATTTCTGGGTTTTTTATTCTGTTTTATTGATCTATGTGTCCATTTTTGTGCCAGTACCATACAGTTTTGATTACTACAGTTTGATACTATAACTTGAAGTCCAGAATCTGGATGCTTCTAGCTTTGCTTTTCTTTTTCAAGATGGCTTTGGCTATATTCAGGATCTTTTGTGGTTCCATGCAAATTTTAGAATTGTTCTTATTCTGTGAAAAATGCTCTTGGTATTTTGGTAGGGATTTCATTAAATGTGTGGATTGCTTTGGGTAGTATAGACATTTTAACTATATTTTTTCTTCAGATCCATGAGTATCCATGAAATATCTTTCCATTTTGTTGCATCCTTTATAATTTCTTTCATCAGTGTCTGATAGTTTTGAGAGTACAGGTCTGTCACCTCTTTGGTTAAATTTATTCCTATGTATCTTACTCTTTTTGGTGCAATTGTAATTGGGATTTACTCCTTAATTTCTCTTGCAGCTTTTTCTTTATTGGTGTATAGAAATGCAAAAGATTTCTGTACATTGGTTTTTGTATCCTGTGACTTTAATGAATTCATTTATCAGTTCTAGCAGTTTTTTGGTGGAGTCTTTTGGGTTTTCTGTATAGAGTATCATGTCATCTGCAAATAGTGAAAGTTTCTTCCTTGCTGACTTGGATGCTTTTTATTTCTTTCTGTTTTCTGATTGGTGTGGCTAAGACTTCCAGTACTATGTTAAAAAAAAACAGTGATGAGAGTGAACATCCCTGTCTTGTTCCTGACCATAGAGGTAAAACAGTTTTTTCCACATTGAGGATGACATTACCCATGAGTTTTTCATGTGTAGACTATATTATGTTGAGGAATATTCCCTCTAAAACTGCTTTATTGAAGGTTTTATCATAAATGGATGTTGTACTTCGTCAAATGCTTTTTCTGCATTTATTGAAATGATCATGTGTTTCTTATCCTTTCTTTTATTAATGTGGCGTATCGTGATGATTGATTTGTGAATATTGAACCACACTTGCAACCCAGGAATAAATCCCACTTGGTCACAGTGAATGATTTTTTTTTTTTAATGTATTGTTGCATTCGTTTGCTACTATTTTATTGAGAGTTTTTGCATATGTGTTCATCAGACATATTGGCCCGTAGTTCTCTTCTTTAATGGAGTCTTCATCTGGCTTTGGTATCAGCATAATGCTGGCCTCATAGAATGATTTTGAAAGTTTTTCTTCCTTATTTTCTATAATAATTTAAGAAGAATAGGTATTAACTCTTCTTTAGATGTCTGGTAGAAGTTGCCTGTGAAGCTGTTTGGTCTTGGACTTTGTTGTAATTTTTTTTTTTTTAATTCAGTTTCTTTGCCTGCTATTGGTCTGGTCAAATTTTCTATTTCTTCCTGTTTCAGTTTTGTACGTTTTGTGTTTCCAGGAATTTACCCATTTCTTCTAAGACGTCCAATTTGTTGGCATATAGCTTTTTATAATATTCTCGTAATTGTATTTCTGTAGTGTTGGTTGTTATTTCTCTCCTCTCTCATTTGTGATTTTGAGTTCTTTCTCTCTTTTCTTCATCAATTTTATTGTTTTATTTCAAAGAACCAGTTCCAGGATTCATTGATCAGTTGTATCGGGGATTTTTGTTTGTTTGAGTGTCTGTATCATTTAGTTGTGCTTCAATCTTTAGTAATTTCCTTCCTTCTGCTGGTTTCGGTTTTGTTTGTTGTTCTTTACATCTCCTTTAGGTATAAGGATAGGTTGTTTATTTGACATTTTTCTTGCTTCTTAAGGTAGGCTTGCTTGTATGGCTATAAACTTCCCTCTTAGAACCACTTTAAACTGCATCCCAGAGGTTTTGAACTGTTGTTTTCATTTTCCTTTGTCTCCATGTAATTTTTTTTCCTGCTTCAGTTCCTGTTTACCCATTCTTTGTCTAGTAGCACGTTATTTAACCTCCATGTAACTGTGGTCTTTTCAGACTTTTTCTTGTAGTTGACTTCTGGTTTCATAACATCATAGTCAGAAAAGATGCATGGTATGACTCAGATCTTGAATTTGTTATCGCTTGTTTTGCGGGCTAATATGTGATCTATTCTGGAGAATTTTCCATGTGCACTTGAAAAGAATGTGCATTTTGCTATTTAAAGATGGAGTATTCTGAATACATTTGTTAAATCCATCTGGTCCAGTCTGTCATTCAAAGCCACTATTTCCATGTTGATTCTCTGTTTAGGGGATCTGTCCTTTGATGTGAGTAGGGTGCTAAATTCTCCTACTGTTATTATGTTATTATTGATTATTTCTGTTTGTTATTAACTATTTTATGTCTTTGGATGCTCCCTTGTTGGGGCCATAAATATTTACCATTATTGTATCTTCTTATTGGATTGTCCCTTTTATTATATAGTGTCCTTCTTTTTCTCCTGTTACAGTTTATTTCAAAGTCTAGTTTGTCCAAAATAAGAATTACTACTCCAGCTGTCTTTTGATTTCCATTTTCATGATAAATATCTCTCAACCCCTCACTTTCAATCTTCAGGCATCTTCAGGTCTAAAAAAAGTCTCTTGTATGTGGCATATAGATAAGGCTTGTTTTTTTATCCATTCTATCACAGTGTCTTTTGATTGGATCATTGAGTCTATTTACATTCAAAGTAATCATTGATAGATACATATTTATTGTCATTTTATTATTTGTTTTGTGGTTGTTTCTGATGATTTTCTCTGATCCTTTTTGTCTTTCTCTCTTTCATGATTTGTTGATTTTTCTTTAGTGATGTATTTGGTTTTCTTTCTTTTTATTTCTTGCATAGTTATTAGTGGTTCTGATATATAGTTATCATTCTGTTTGTATATAACCTCTTCTGCATATGGCAGTTTATATTACCTTGATGGTCATTTAAATTTGAGCCCAGTCCTTACTCTTCTCCTCTCCACATTTTAGGTGTATGTTTTTGTATTTTACATCCTTTTATTTTGTGAGTTCCTTGACTGATTTTCTTAAAAGAAATATTCATTTTTACTGCATTTGTTTCCTACTTTTATACTGTTACTTTTGGTCCTTCCTTTCCACTCAAAAAGTCTCCTATAATATGTCTTCTTTGGCTGATTTAATGGTCATGTACTCTTTTAGTTTTTGTTTATCTGGGAAACTCTTTGTGTCTCCTTCTCTTCTGAATGATAGCCTTGCTGGATAGAATATTCTTGACTGCAGATTTTTCTCAATTAGCAGTTTGAATATATTATGCCACTGTCTTTTGGCTTGGAAAGTTTCTACTGAAAAATCTCCTGCTAGACTCAAGGGCTTTCTCCTGTAAATTACTGTCTTCTTTTGTCTTGCTGCTTTTTTTTTTTTTAAAGATTTTATTTACTTATTTGACAAATACAGATCACAAGTAGGCAGAGAGGCAGGCAGAGAGAGAGAGAGATGGAGAGAGGAGGAAACAGGCTCCCTGCTGAGCAGAGAGCCTAATGTGGGGCTTAATCCCAGGACCCTGGAATCATGACCGGAGCCAAAGGCAGAGGCTTTAACCCACTGAGCCACCCAGGTGCCCTGTCTTGCTGCTTTAAAATTTTTTTCTTTATCTCTATATTTATTTTGCCAATTTAATTAAATATGTCTTGATGTGGATCTGCTTTTGTGGATTTTGATGAGAGTTCCATGTATTTTCTGCATCTAGATATCTGTTTCCTTCCCCAGATTAGGAATTATCATTTTAGCTATTATTTCTACAAATAAATTTATTATTTTTTCAGATAAATTTCTGGCCCCCCTTTCTCTCTCTTCTTCTACTTCTGGGACTCCTAATAATATGAATGTTATTACATTTAATGGAGTCACTGAGTTCCCTCAGTCTACTCTCATTTTGCATAGTTCTTTTTTCTATCTTTTATTCAGCTTAATTATTTTCCATTACTCCGTCCTCTAGGTCACAGATTCATTCCTCTGCTTCTTCCAGTTTGCTATTTGTCCCATCAGGCGTGTTTTCTCATCTCTTTATCTCTGTGGTTATTCCTTATCTCTGTGCTAAGGGTCTTACTCCTGCCTTCCACTCTTTTCTCTAGTCTGTGAGTATCCCTATGATTATTGTTTTAAATTCTGTAGTAGGCATGCTACTTGTATCTGTTTTACTCAGATCTCTGGCTGTGGCCCTTTTCTGTTCTTCACGTGGCATAAATCTCTCTGTTTCTCATTTTGTTTAAGTCTCTGTGCCTGTTTCTCTGTATTAGGGAAGTTAGCTATATCTCCTGTTCATGAGGGTAATGGCTTGATAAAGAAGAGGTCCTATAGTACCCTGCCATGTAGTGTCCCCTGTTCCTCAGGGCCTGGTGCTACCAGGAGTTTCTCCAAAATGTGAGGGGTATGCCCTGTTATTTTGTCCTGGCCACTTTATCCTTCAAGCCAGTCCTCTGCAGAGGCTCTATTAACCTTTTGTGAGCAATGTTTTTTCCCTGGACTGAATGTGACTTTTTTTTTTAAGATTTTATTTATTTATTTGATAGGCAGAGATCTCAAGTAGACAGAGAGAGAGAGGAGGACACAGGCTCCCTGCTGAGCAGAGAGCCCGATGTGGGGCTCGATCCCAGGACCCTGAGATCATGACCTGAGCCGAAGGCAGAGGCTTTAACCCACTGAGCCACCCAGGCGCCCCTGAATGTGACTCTTTAACTAAGTGTGTTCTGATCTGTTTGTGAAACAAAACCTGTTACCACTACCACTGGAACTGGAGGCTAATCTCTCACAAAACTCTGGTATTGAGAGAAGTCTGAGCAGGAGTTTGGGCTGATCTTCTGGGGGAGGGAGCCCTCCAGACTGGAACTAAGGCAAGTATTTCTCAGAAGAGTGTTTCTACCAGAGCATGGGGGCACAGGGCTTCATGTAAGCAAGTTATTTAGTGAGTGTCTTCAGCACTGTTCTGGTTCCCATGGGGGGGGGGGTGCTGTGCTATGCTGAGGTTTAGGGGAAGGAAATGGTGCTGGTCAGTTCCTTTTTCCCTGGAGAGGTAATTCCATTAATGCTGCCTCTCTGGGATGTACTTGAGATGAGCAAATAACTTTCCCACTGTGCGCTCCAGGTGCTTTCAGATTGTTATTTCCATGCTGTATGTCTGTGGGTTGTTTGGCTGTCTTCTCTCCAGAAGTAATCCCAATGTCCTCTGAACTTTCCCAGAGCCAAGGCTGCTGACTTTTACAACTCCAGTCTTTTAAGTCCTGCTGGTTTCAAGAACTCATGAAATTCTGCCTGTCTTGCTTTCCAAGTCAGTGTCTATGGGGATTCATTTTCCCCATGTGTTAGTCTGTCCATTGCCTTTTTCTGTGACCAAGGCTCCCTCCCCACTAGTGGCCATATTCCTTTTCTCTCCCATACTGCATCTCTGCACTTCCTCTTGCCTCCTCTCTACCTTTAGTTCTGGAGTTTGTTCTGCCAGTCTTCAGGCCAATTCCTGGGATATTTAATATGATTTCATAGTTATCTAGTATTCATGGGACAAGAGGACCTGAGCGTCTTGCTACTTTACTGCCATCTTTCAACATCTCATCAAATGACTTTTGACAAAGAACAAAAGCAATACATTAAAGACGAACGAGATAGCCTTTTCAACAAATGGTGCTGAAATACTAGAAATTTACATGCAAAAACATGAATTTAAACAGGGACCTTATACCTTCCAACAAGATTAACTCAAAATGGATCACACACCTATATGTAAAAAGCAAAACTCTAAAACTGATAGAAAAAAACCTAAGAGAAAATCTAGATGAACTTGAATATGGTGATGACTTTATAGATACAATACCAGAGACAGAATTCATGAAAGAAAGAATAAATATGCTGATCTTCAATAAATTCAAAATTTCTGCTCAATAAAAGACACAGTCAAGAGAATGAAAAGCAAATCATAATTCACAGTTGCCAAGTCTTACAATCAACCAAAGTGTCATTCCAAAAGTGAATAAATAAATATACTATGGTACATCAAGACAATCAAATACATAATTCAGCACTAATGAAAAGATGTGGACATCAAAAGATATTATTCAAGCTATGATAATACATAGAAGAATCTTAAATGTGTATTACTAACTGAAAGAGACCAATCTGGAAAGGGCACATAGTCTATGATTCCAATTACATGACTTTCTGGAAAAGGCAAAGTATGGAGATGGTAAAAAAATTAATGATTGTCAGCAGTTGTACGTAGTGGGGAGACGGATGAATGGGCGTAGCACAGAGGATTTCAGGGCAGTAAAAATACTCTGTATGATACTAAATATAGTATCATGGATACATGTCATTATAAGTTTGCCCAAACCTATAGGATATGCAAAACCAAGAGTGAATTCTAATGTAAATGATGGACTTTGGGGAAAGTGTTGTGCCAAAGTAGGTTCATCAGCTATAATAAATGAACCACTCTGGTGGACAGTATTGATAATAGAAGAGTCTATGCATGCTTGGCAGTGGGAGGTAGGTGGCAAATCTCGGCACCTCCTGATCAATATTGCTGTGAACCTAAAATTGCTCTAAAAACAGTTTATTGGAGTGCCTGGATGGCTTAGTCAGTTAAGCATCCAACTCTTGACTTCAACTCAGGCATGATCTCAGACTTGTGAGATGTATCAGTCTTCATGCTAGGCATGGAGTCTGTTTAAGATTCTGTTTCTTCCTCTGTCCCTCTCCCCACATTTGCCCTCTCTCTTTCTCTAAAAAATAAAAAAAATTTAAAAAAATGAAAACACAACAAACCCTCAAAGTTTTTTTTAAAAAAATGTCTTACAGGTGACTTGTAGATAGTCACCTAATGAGGAATTGAGGAATAGGGATGGAATCAGGAAGACACATTAGGAATCTTATAATAATTCAGGTAAGAATTCATAGTAGCCTGACATTGGGAGTGGTAAGAAATCTTTGAATTCTGGTATTTGTGGACTAACAGATACAGGCTTTGACAGAGCAAGAAGAATAAAAGATACTTTCAAGATTTTGGGTCTGAGCCACAGGAAGGATGGAGAGCAGGTGGAGAGAAGAATGTGTCTGGAGCGCAGATAGTGGGGAGGGAGGTAAACAATTCAGAGTAAAGTTAGAGGCCTGTTCCTTTTGAGATTTTTCCTAGACCAAGTGCAGAGAACATATCTTAAAAGTAGAGAGTGAAAAACTATTAAATGTCAGTATTTAGAAAGAAAACAATTTTTCATTAGATTTTATGATGCAGCTCTCACTGGGGCTTGACAAGAGCATTTTGCATGGAATAGCTGAAGACAACCTGATTGAAATAGATATAGAAGAGAAATGGGTGTGTGTGTGTGTCTTTGTGTGTGTGTGTGTGTTTGAAGAGGAGGAAAACAACTAGAATAGACAACTCATTAGATTTTTTTCCTCTAAAGCGGGCAGAGAAATGGAGTAGTGTCTAGCAAGAAAAATGGAGTCAAGAGAAGTTAATTTTTGTTTTATTTTTAAGATGGGATAAAGGGGAACATCTTTGTTATGCTAAATAGGGAAAGAGCAGAAAGGAAGCTGTGAGGGTAGGAGGGAGGAGAATTGTAGGAGCAATGTCTTTGTATAGGCAAGAAGAGAAGGGAGTTCGTATTCTCTTGTAACAGGAGGTGGAAGCAACTTCAACTACAAGCAAGATTAGTTCACCTAGAAGTGAGTTGGGGGAAATCGGAGGGGGAGACAAACCATGAGAGACTGTGGACTCTGAGAAACAAACTGAGGGTTTTGGAGGGGAGGGGGTGGGGGGTTGGGTGAGCCTGGTGGTGGGTATTAAGGAGGGCATGTATTGCATGGAGCACTGGGTGGGGTGCATAAACAATGAATTTTGGAACACTGGAAAAACATAAAATTAAATTAAATAAAAAAGAAAAAGGACAGTATCTATCCTTGCAGGTACAGTTGGGTGAGAGCATGTGGCTGTGGGCAATATGGGAAAGTTCTCTTCTGATTGCAACATTTTTAAAAACTGGGAGATATATATATATATATATATATATATATATATATATATATATATATGGATAAAGTATATAGTCTGATAAAATGAAATTTAAGGAGATAAAAATCCTAATTCAGAAGAAACAATGAGGAGTAAGGGGAGCACCTTCACTCCCTCTAGGGTACAAAGATGACTGAGGAGAGAAAAACAAACAAAAATAACCACATGAGAAGACTCTGGGGAAGGAGTATCCTCAAGATTATTTCTGTTGCAACACGATTTTGGAAAGAAGGGTCAAGGAAGTGTTAATGATACAGCAGTTTTTGTTAATGATGGGTCCTGCTTTGCAAGAGGTACAGAATTGAAACAGGATGGTAAAGAGGGCAGCTTAGGGCATGCACAGAGCTTCATAGGGGTTATAGTGGGGACCAGGGAGCCTGAGCATCTGGGACTTCTTGAGATGCTGGAGATGACTTGAGATGACAGGTGAGTGCTAGTGCACTTAAGGCATACTGTGGGGATGTTACTCCAGCAGGCTGACCCTGGCAGGAATGGTGGGTGTGTTTTGAGACCTCCCTCTTGACTCCTGTTAATGAACCCCTGGGGGAAGCCAGATATCTCTAGAGAATATGGGTGGGAGAGGTGCTCCTGACCCCTCTGGAAATCAGCTCAAAGGCCCAAGGAGCTCTTTCTTGACCCTTGTGGAAGAGGGTTTTGTTCACCTGTTTTTTCACCTGTTTCAGTGACTTTTAAATACTCGGAGTACTTGGAGTTTTCTTTGTAGGGGTTATCTGAGGTCTTTATTTAAATTGCTTTTCTCTAGAGAGGACATTATAATACAAACAGCTTGAAGCAACATTATTTAAAACACTGGATTATGGTCATTGGGACCTGCACTTATTATGAATTCATACCACAAGTCCTCATGAGTCAAGATTTATGGTTAGAAAATCACAAAGAATTTTTTCCCCCTCTTTTTTTTTCCTGTTCTTTATTGGCCAAGCGTGGTACAGAGAGTGATGCATACTCTCATTCTCTGTTGGACAGTTTTCTCTTGATTCTCCCCTGAGTGTTGCCCTTCAGGAATTTTCCTTTCATGCAGTGATGGGCAGTCCACCCTCTCACGCTGCAGAGACCCCAAGCTCTGTTGCCACCCATCCGTTGGCCCTCTGCACGCAGCGTCTGGTTTCATCTATATGGATCACCAGACACCTCCCAGGCAAACACTGTTTCTGCCTCTCCTTTCCCCATGGGTTCTTGTCTTCCTCCTGTTTCTGATCTAAGGAAATTTCTTTCCTTTATTTCAGCTCAGCTATAAATTTCATATGTAATGTATGATATTATTCCTTCAGTGGTTTTGTGCGCAATACCTAAAGGTCTTGCTCTAAACATGTATTTTGGCATGGTGTCAGTAACATAGACCCCATTTTCTTTGTTACAATAAATATGTTAAATATTTTAAAAAGTGACATAATCAACAAAAATGTGCACTCTTGGACTACGCAGTTTAAGATTAGGGTGTATTACGAATACAGATGATATTCTCTGATTCCATTTTTCCCCTTTTCCTTTTCAGAGTTAACTCCTATCCTGAATGTGTTCTTAACCTCCATGAATGTTTTCTCACTTTTATGCTATGTATATGTTTTCATAAATAATATGGTAATTGTATATGTTAAAATTTACATAAAAATTTACGTGAATGCTATGGTAAGTAGCCTTCCACAACTTTTTCATTTCACTCAATGTTGTGTTTTCACACTATATCTCTAGTTCTTTCATTTTCAGGGGTATATAGTGTTCCACTGTAGGTTTGTAGGCTGATTCCACAATTTTGCATATCCATTCTTATGTTAATGCACATTTAAGCTGTTTCCAATTTCTTGGAAAGTACCAAGCACAAAGTTTCTTATAATGTTTACTGTATTAGGCAGAGTTCTCCAGGGAAACAGACAATTTTGTGAGTGTGTGTGTGTGTGTGTGTGTGACATATACAGGCTCTGTTTGGCACTATACACACACACACAATATATTATGAATAATATATATTTGTTATATATATTATATATAATAATGCATATTTTTATTTATTGTATTTTTATATTTATATTCTATATGTATAATTTTTATATTTATATTTATACAACAGGATGTATATACACATCTCTCTAATCAATGGGAGGGGAAGAGGAAGAAAGAGAAAGAAATTTATTATAAAGAATTGGTTCCTGGAATTATGGAAGCTGAGCAGCTCCAAGATTTTTTGTTAGCAAGGTGAAGACCCAGGAGAGCCAAGGATGTGGTTCCATTGAGAATCTCAAGGCCTGGAAACCAGAAGATTTGATTGTGCATGTTCCCATCTGAAACCCTTCAGTCTGCATCCACATGCAAGAAAAGACTGATGCCAAAGCTTGTACAGTTAGGTGAAAAGAGTCCCTCCAATCCCACTCATTGCTTATAGAAAGGTCAGCTTTTTTGTTTTATTCACGCCTTAAACTGTTGGATAAGGGCCACTGACATGAGGAAGAATATTATGCTTTGCTCCACCTACCAGTTTAAATATTAATCTTGTACAAAAACACACTCACAGACACACCCACAATAATGTTTGACTAAATATCTGAGATCCTTGTGGCCCTCTCATGTGGACTCATAAAATTAACCTTCGCACTTTCCTTGGTGATTTGGTTCAAACTTCTCTGGTATATACATAAATATGAAATTGTATGTGCATACTCATCTTTGCTAGATACTGTCAAATCGCTCTCTAAAGGGATTTTCTTATTTATATTCCCAGCACTTTTTCACAAGTTTATTTGATAGACTTCCACTTTGTAAAGTGCTGTTTAAATTTTAATTTTCAAGTTTTTATTGGATTGGACATGTGCATTTATACATTTTTATAAGAATTGTCTAAATTCTTGGGAAAGGTGTAGCAATTCACATTCTGATCATCAGTGCATGATAAAACTGCTTCCATGAATCCTTATGAGCAATTGATATTGTCCTTTTTTAAAATTTTTCCTAAACTAGTGAGTAAAAAGTGTTTTCCCATTGTTGCATTATTCTCATGTTCTTAATTCTTAGAGAAGGTTATCATTGTTTTGAATTTATTAAACAAACCGATTTTTTTTCTCTTAGGAATGAGCTGTTCATATATAATAGATAAATATTTATCTAATTTCATTTATATAAATACTAATACTCAGAGAATGTATACCAAGTTATTAGAAATAGTAAACTACTATAAAAAATGAACTAGAAAAATAAATAGGCTAAATCCAAAAAATGAAGACTGAACCATCCTTGAATTTCCATTTGCTCATGTTACATCAGCTTTTCAATGCATTGCTGTTTGTTTTGTTTGGATATATATATATATATATATATATATATATATATATGATATATGTGATATATCTATATTATATATAGATATATAAGATATATGAGATATAATATATATATTCATAAAGATATATAAAATATATATGTATATATATATTTATACAGTTTTTTTATTTCCAATTGAAATCCACTGAACCTGGTAGTTCAGTGTTGGCGATATTATAAGAAGATTTTTCTCAAGTATTCAAACTATACATTCATTGGGATATATTTTCAGTGTAAATAAGAATTCCAAATATCAATTTGAATTAAAATAAATCTGATCTGAATGAAAATAACCTTTCCACAATATTCTGAATTCTATGGTTAATTTACAGTATATTTTTCTCCTGAACTGTGTTAACTTTCAAATATAATTTTGAAGAACTACACAAAGGTTTTTTTTTTTAAGTCTGGATTAGCAAAAAGGATTTATTTGTAGTTTTAGGCTAAAAGTGAAAACTACTCTCTGTCCTTATTGACTTATACATTTGCAGCTCTAAGTAATTAGCCTTTACATATTGCTTAAATCCCTCTTGATTTAAATATCAAATTAAAAAGAGGATGAATGTGTTGGTATATATAGTTCTTCCATAGTCAATATTGTACAGTGTATCTCATTCTCCCTGATCAGAGATTAAAGCTCATTTCTAGAGGTTAATTATAAATTTTACACCATAGTTAAAGTGTCAAAATCTGCCTTTTTCAGTATTGAAGAAAACGAATCTCTTCCCCAAGGGTACATCGGTCAGCTTTGTCACTACAAAGATTGCTTTTCCTTCCACATCCTGTAAGAGTTGAGGAAAAACCAAAAATAGAAGATTAAAAATGAATTATTAAGTTTCTGTATACCTATGTCTCATTATTTCAAGTTTCCTTTGTTGTAATACAGAAATTTTGATGCTAACCATAGAAGAATATGTGGGTTCATAGAGAAAATATTCAAGGAGGTAAAAATCAAGAAACACATCTAAACCCTTAATTTCCAATTTATGCAATTCTATCTACTTATGATAAACTAGCAGGCAACAATGAAAAAATAATACGTTTTAGAGAAAGACAAGTAATAATGAAGAACAGAATACATTCAAGAAAACAAAATGTTTCAAGGGTAATACCAAAAATACATTTTTAAAATATCAATGAGTTGAAATCTAAACATATTGTGAAAAAGAATGGACTTACCGAGAGATAGACAAAATGGTTGCATTATCTTCATGCATTTTCAAAGAATTTCTCTTGGGGACTATGCCTTTAAAACCTATTAAAAATTATATCTAATCTAGGGACGCCTGGGTGGCTCAGTTGGTTAAGCAGCTGCCTTCGACTCAGGTCATGATCCCAGCGTCCTGGGATTGAGTCCCACATCCATCGGGCTCCTTGCTCAGCAGGGAGCCTGCTTCTCCCTCTGCCTCTGCCTGCCATTCTGCCTGCCTGTGCTCGCTCTCTCTCCCTCTCTCTCTCTGACAAATAAATAAAATCTTTAAAAAAAATTATATCTAATCTGTATCAGTGAGTAGTTATTCTAAACGTAGGAATTTGTTTCTACTTGAGAATGTGTTGATCTTCAGGAAAAAAAATCATAGAATACCATATTTCATGGCCTTTTCTGTTCTCAGTGCCTTCATTCAAATTTTATTCTTGAAAAATATGCACTTTCTAGGTAAGGTACAAGCTGATATTTTGGCAAGGTGAAATTATATTAATTTATGTAATTTATATTAGAGGAATTATGAGTATTTGTTTTCATTTTTAAAGAAAAGTTACTGAAGCTCATGGGTGTCTCAGTTGGTTGAGCATCCGACTCTTGATTTTGGCTCAGGTCATGATATTGGGGTTCTAGGATAGAGCCCCAATGCTGCAAGCTTCCGGCCTTAGCAGGGGAGTCTGCTTGTCTCCTTCCTCTGCCGCTCTGTCTGCCTGCTCTTTCTCTTTCTCTCAAATGAATAAGTAAATCTTAAAAAAAAAAAAAAAAGAAAAATTACTAAATTACATACATAAGTAACTTATTGCTGGATAATTGGCTCTGAAATATTCCAGTAAGAGTTCTGATTGACTGTTATTGAAATGAATCATTTAAAAATAAACAGAGACCCCTCCCCCTCCCCCCTCAGCAGGCTCAGTGAGTTAAGTGTCTGCCTTCAGCTCAGGTCATGATCTTGGGGGAGGTCCTGGATTGAGCACTGCCTGGGGCTCCCTGCTCAGTGGGGAGTCTGCTTTTCCCTCTCCTCTGCCCCTCCCCCCATTATGCGCGCACGCGAGCGCACGTGCGCGCGCTCTCTCTCTCTCTCTCTCTCGCTCACTTTCTCTCAGATAAATAAAATCTTTAAAAAAATTAATAATAAGCAGAATATGTTTGTGAAAAATCTGAAAATATTTTAAGTAGAAATTTAGTTAATGTTAAGAAAAGCCTCTGTAACATCTACCTATTAATATTTAGTTTTTATTAAAATACCAAAATCTTATATTTATTAAAATAGTGTGTTTTTTGAAAGGAGCAAGTATTATATGGTTAAGATTTTTAAAACTGTCCCCATAAAAGTTTATTAAAAAGTGAAATATCCTACTAACTGTAATCATTAACATTTTATGAACTTAAAAAAATTAATTAGCAAAAAAAGTAAGAAAGAGAATCTGAAGCAGAAGGAGACCTTGAAAGGTATTGATTTTGCTCTATAAAAAAACTCACTCTTGGGGCACCTGAGTGGCTCAGTCGTTAAGTGTCTGTCTTCAGCTCTGGTCATGATCCCACGGTCCTAGGACCAAGCCCCACATCGGCCTCTCTGCTGAGCAGGAAGCCTGCTTTTCCCTCTCCCACTCCACCTGCTTGTGTTCCCTCTCTCACTGTCAAATAAATAAATAAACTTAAAACAAAACAAACAAACAAACAAACCCCCAAAAAACTCCCAACTCACTCTCTTGGTAAATTTCACATTTTCAGGAGTCAAGTCAGAACTTTGTCAAGAACTGGTTCTATGCTAGGGACTGACATTGAGCATCAGTGGTTTCCCTCTTCTTCTAGTCCAGCTCCTTGCTAAGGAACCCTGTTGAGGCTATATTCTGGGGAGTCTCTGGGAATGCTCTCCAACTCTGCTTCTTTGTTAGGGTCCACCACCCAGGGCTTGAACTCCAGTTGTGTCAAAATGGTTAACATTGCTTCCTACGCTGTGAATGCCCCAGGATCCCACTAAAGACACAGAATTATTCTGCTTCTGGAGTGTATACAGAAGGGCTGCTGCAGTTGCAGCAAGGAAGTCGGGCTGTCCCTGCTGAGAGCCCGGATGTGTTTGCCATTCATGAAGTTTGAGGGTCCTCAGCGTTCTGTTCCTCACCACAAGCTTTCAGGGTGGACAGAATTCCTTTCTTCACCTTGTGTTCTACTCCTGAACACTGATAAAAAGTAGTTCTTCACTGAATCCCCAGTACCTAAAGTGTGTGTACATGAGTGTGTGTGTGTGTGTGTGTGTGTGGCAGTCTTTTAAAGTTTGTTTTTCAGAGTCTCATTCCCTATGACCTGGATACAGATTCTTGCATTCTAATCTATAAAGCAAATCCGAATAGCAAAAATAATGTCTATTCTGACAACGAGGGCATTAGTAATTTGTGCAACCGTTGCAGCCTTTCTATTGTGTATCTTATTAAGACAGGGTCTTTCTCAATTAATCCACTGACACAAGCACCTCACTATTCCTCTGGAAGTGCATATCTATTTCTGGATGCAGAAGGCCCTGATTATTATGAATACTGAGGCACTGCCCACAAAAGAGAGTTTGGAAATCAACTTCTATATGTCATTGTCAATCAGTTGCCAAACTCCTGCTTCACAATAGAAATTATTATTATGGTGAACCTGAGGATTTGCTATGAAAACATCGTGGGTATTTTTCAATACTAATCCAACATCAAGGAGTATGGGAGGGATTAGGAAGCCCACAAAGATGTATGGTAGACACTGTGAGAGAGAACTCCTTATGGGACCTCATTATAACAAATGCCAAAATCAGAATGTTTGTTTAAACAAGGGTCTTTGGAAAATAAGATGGTTTCTCTATCTGTAGGAAGCATTATATATACTGAATTGAGAATATAAGTTCTATACTCAGGTACTCTCCAGAGATAAGTTAAAATACCAGCTCTATCATTTATTGGGTAGAAAATCCAGCTTTATTATATACTTATTCTATACACCTTCAACACATTATTTAGTATTCATTTCTCTTCTGTAAAATAAGGACAGTATTATTTCCTTCTCTGCAGCTTTTTAATGAGGACTAAATGCTTTAGTTTGGAAAAGATGCTGGGTCAAAAATTGAAACACAAGTCCTGTTTGTGATCAAGGTCCTACCATTCTGGTTCCAGTTTGTATCAAGTTGAACGACCCCTGAAGTTAGTGATGGGATCTGCCACTGTCACATCTATGCTTTTCCCCCTGAGGGAAAAAATTAAAAGTACACTAATTTCAACAGATAAATGTCCCATTGAGTTGATTCCTTTTTAACAAATATCTCCAATATGTTCTGACTCCTTTTTCTTTAAACTTTCCCCTTCATCAAATGAACATTTCTTTCTTGCATATTCACATATAGTGAATGTGTTAAGATTTTAGATAATATGAAAAAAATCACAGTGTCAATCAGAGATTTTTATATTTCAAATATACATCAATTTGATCGTATGCAAACATGATTTAATTTTTGGCAGTAAGTACTATATTTCTTTATTTTATCATTTTTTTAAATTTAGTTACTTAACATACAATGCTATTTTGGTTTCAGGAATAGAACTCAGTGATTCATTGCTTACATACAATACTCAGAGCTCATCATAACAAGTGCCTTCTTTAATACCATCCCCCATCTAGCCCATCCCCCACGTGCTTCATTCCATCAACGCTCTGTTTATTCTCTATCAGTAAGAGTTTTTTATGATTTGTTTCCTTTCCCCCCTTCCCATATGTTCATCTGATTTACTTATTAAATTCTACATATGAGTGATATCATGGTATGGTATTTGTTTTTCTCTTTATTCACTTAGCATAGTACACTCTAGCTCCATCCACATCATTAAGAATGCCAAGAGTTCATTCTTTTTCATAGGTTAGTAATATTCCATTATATATATTTATATATATCTCCCAATCTTCATTATTAATTAATCAGTCACAGGACATCTGAGCTCCTTCTATAGTTTGACTATTGTCAATAGTGCTCCTATAAACATCGAGTACATTTACCTCTTTGAATCTGTATTTTTGTATCATTTGGATAAATACCTAGTAGTGCAATTGCTGGATTGTAGGGTAATTCTGTTTTTAACTTTTTGAGGAACCGCCATGCTATTCTCCAGAGTGGCTGCACCAATGTGCATTCCCACCAATAGCACAAGAGGACTTCCCTTTCTCCACATCCTTGCCAACACCTGTTGTATTTTGTGTTGGTAATTTTAACCATTCTGACAGGTATAAAGTGGTACCTCATCATGGTTTTGATTTGTAGTTCCATGATGAGTGATTTTGAGCATCTTTTCACGTGTCTTTAGCCATCTGGATGTCATTTTTGGAAAAGTGTCTATTTATGTTTTTTGCCCATTTCTTAACTAGATTATTTGTTTGGGAAGGGTTGAGTTTGACAAATGCTTTATAGATTTTGGATATTAACCCTTTATCAGATAAGTCATTTGCAAATATCTTTCCCCAATCAATAGGCTGTCTTTTGTTTTGTTGATTGTTTCCTTCTCTGTGCAGAAGTTGTTTTCTTGATGAACTCCCAATAGTTCATGTTTCCCTTCCTTTCCCTTGCCTCCAGAGACATGTCTAGTAAGAAGTTTTTACAGCTGAGGTCAAAGGGGTTGTTGTTTGTGTTCTCCTCTAGGATTTTGATGGTTAACTATCTCACATTTAGGTCTTTCATCCATTTTGAATTTATTTTTGTGCATAGTGTCAGAAAATGGTCCAGTTTTATTCTTCTGCGTGTTGTTGTCCAGTTTCCCCAAAAGCATTTGTTGAAGATAATGGAGGACAGTAAGCAGAAAGGCAGGTAGGGGCAAGGGGCCCCTATCCTAAGAGGAAACTACCCTTAAAAGGAAAAAAGTTTCTGCACTCCCCTGGAAGGAGGCCTCCACCCTTTCCCATGTGAACAACTATCTGATAGGTAGATGATTGCGTAGAAAAAAGGCCGGTTGGGTGTCAGGTCTATGGAGCATTAAATCAGATTAAGACAGCCTGGCAACATTGTTATAAAAAGCCTTACACTTAGAAACACCAAGGTCAACCCTCTCAGGTCCCCTCCCTCTTTGGGAGCTTTGTACTACCACCCAAGAAACTTTCCTTTATTACCCACCACTCTTCCTCAGGTCTACCTCTTCATTCTTCAAAGCAGTGTGACCAAGAACAGTGGGTTCTAAAGGAAAAGAAATCCTGAAACAAAGAGATTACCTATTTTGCATGGGGTATTCTTTCCTGCTTTGTTGATGATTAGTTGACCTAAGTACCACTAAATTTACACTGACCATTGAAGTTTGTTTGTTTTTTTTTTAATATGAGCATTGAAGTTTTAATAAAAACTGAGATTGCGGGGCGCCTGGGTGGCTCAGTGGGTTAAGCCGCTGCCTTCGGCTCAGGTCATGATCTCAGGGTCCTGGGATCGAGTCCCGCATCGGGCTGTCTGCTCAGCAGAGAGCCTGCTTCCTCCTCTCTCTCTCTCTGCCTACTTGTGATCTCTCTTTGTCAAATAAATAAATAAAATCTTTAAAAAAAAAAAAAAACTGAGATTGCCCCAAAAAAGTGGACAATATTTGAATCTCTGGGAAGGTGTCTCTTAGTTTCTGGTTTAAGTTTGACTCTATCACATTGTAAGGAAGTTGGTTGGTCATAGTAGCATCTCTGTTTATATCTACTTGATGTTTTTTGAATAATATAATATTAACATTACCTTCTCAAAAGCCGTAAAGAATTAGTAAGAGAGAAACTTCCAGGTTTCTTTAGGGCACACGCATGGATTAGAATTCCAGTTCTTCAAACCATCAACATATCCATAGCAAAGGCCAGAGTGTGGCTATTTCTTATTAACCTGTCTTTCCACTTATTTCTCAGACATTCAGTTTTATGACTTTAAGCAACTGGATTCTGTGTGTTTCTTCTTCCTCTACCAGGTCAAACCAGACGCCACTAGGAGATACTAGTTGTATGTTACTTGTCTGTATGTCTAACCCCCTGCATTCTTCTTGACCTGTTACCAATAAAGATGATCTTTTTTTAAAAATAATATTCTATTTCACTTATGCAATGGCCCTTTCATAAATTATCATTTTAAGCTTCCTGAAAACTTTTATTCTGA
Source organism: Mustela nigripes (assembly GCF_022355385.1). Taxonomy (NCBI): domain Eukaryota; kingdom Metazoa; phylum Chordata; class Mammalia; order Carnivora; family Mustelidae; genus Mustela; species Mustela nigripes. The sequence goes on along the minus strand of NC_081559.1, from coordinate 130,013,157 downwards.
CATTTGCTGAGTTGTATGCTAGGATATGAAGAAAGAAATATTTTGACCAAAAGCCTCTGTACTTTCAGTTCCAGACCACAGGGGAAAATACTTGATTGCATTTCTCACATTAAGGCTAAAACTTTGTTATGTATAAAATCCCTTGATGTTATACCAATTCAAGCCTCTGATTTTGGATAATTGAGAAATTGATAATAACTGGGAATTGAAGATTTCCTGTGAGATTCTTTGCTTCTCCTAGAAAAATGAAGTGGGGGAGGCACAAAATAAAATTCACAGAGTTTTGTCTTTTCTACTTCAACAGTTCTACCTCTTGTAGAGGTCCATGATATGATGGAATTGCAAAGTGATGGTTACCTCAAAGCAGTGATTTCCATTTCATGTTGTCAGCCATGCCCACCCTCCCATTGACTTAAGTGACATCTCTACCCTCCCAATGACAGAATTTTGCAGTACTAGCATCAGTGATTCTCTTCTGTTTCTTCCATTGATTCTATAGATGACCTTCAGGAGAACCTTTGTACCAACTGAGTCTTAAACAATTTGGTGACTCTTTTTTTCAAAATGAGGAAGGTAGAACTTCCTTAGAAGCTAAGTAGGGATTAATGAGACCTCAGTAGTAAAGTACTTCAAGCCTAAAAGATAAAAGATCTCCTCTGAGGGCAAATAATTATCTTCCCAAACTAAGCCACCCTTCATATGAAAGCCTCCACATTTATCAGTGGATTCAGATCTATCTAAATTAAAAAGGTCATCTGAAGATGAAGGGTTTTCATTTTTTAATTTCTTGATGGTAAAGAAAGAAATGAAAAGTTTAAGTCCTTTAAGTACATAGCCATTTATCTCAGTATAAATTAAATGGTTCCCATTGGAAGTAAATGAAAGAGTAAGATTTTTATCACAACTGTTTTAAAACAGGATGATATTTTTGTCTGGGAAGTAGCGAAGAGATCTTAAACTCCTTGCCCTTCGTGAAGAAATGTGAAGTTGCTTTCATTTCTATTGGCATTTTACTGAACAGACTCTCTCTTCATTCTAAACTGGAGGTCACAATTTGTTTTGAATTTGAGCTGGAAATAAGATAACAAATATTGCCTAGGGCTTTATGGGATGCCTTTTATCTGTGAATTAGATTAGACAGTCAGAAAGTATTGCAAATCCTTTATTATTTTGTCTTTTAAGCCCTAAAAACCAAAAGCAATGCATCCAGACAAAGTACATTTTAAAAGTTAGCAGTATACCACAAGAGCCACATAGATATATTTCCTTATACCACTCAATTTATATGGGGGAATAAATAGAAATCACCCTATTAAACCCTAATTTTTAAAAATCATAGGTTTTGCTCTCATGGGTTATCATTTTTAGTGCAGGGTGAGTAGGGGTGTAAACTTTAGTGTTACTAGAGGAAAATAAGTTTTTTTTTCTTTTCATTGGAAAAATTCATGTTAATTATTCCTCTGCACCTGCCTAATGGGGCTGAAGTAATTCGATTGTCATATTGTTGTAGATTGTTGCTTTGTGTAATGTATCACCCCTGCTGTTCCATTAAAAAAATTCTATACTCTTCCATTATTCAGCAAGGCCTAATGATTATTCCAGCATTTGTACATGCTGCACTGTTATTTTAATTTTAATTGACTTCACTTTTTTAATTAAGCACATTGGTTTTAACACTGTTGTTGACATGCTTGGTTTTGTCCTTATCAGCTTTTGCTACCATATACATTCCATACCTATTGACACGATAAATGATAAGAGGAATATATACATTGAAGTTTGCCATCAATTCTAACATAAATTCACATCACATATTATTAGTATATATTGGTGGGCAGAATATTTTAAAGGACCAGGTATTCTGTTTAAAATGTCTTTTAAAACTAAATTATTAAATCTTTACATTGCAAATTAGGAAAAAAAAATATTTGATTTTTTCTGAATGTGTAAAAATCTATCAATGAAAAGGACACATTTTAACCCAATCAGTTAACTATAATCACATGTAACAAGCACGCATGGTGACACAATATTGTTGTTTATGTTTAGTGAGACATAGCAAATCACAGTTTGTATACATTTTAAGAGTATCTATTTATGGTAATCTTTTTTAGAGGATAATTGTTTTATTTTTAAAATAATTAAAAAATTATTTTTTAAAACTCTTTAAAAATATTGGCTTATTATAGATAATGTGTTCTTTTAAGCATAGCCTATAACCTGAAAGAAAATAATACCCTTACAAACCCATTGAAATGTCTCCTTTTTGAATGATATCTCAGTCATTTATCACCACACAAGATCATGAAAAATGGGTCATAGACAAAATGAGTCAAGCTTTGTGTTCTGAGATGTTAGAAATTGCTGATCTGAAAGGAAGAACTGAAAAGAGAACAAAATAATGAAAAATTTTAATATGAATTTAAAAAAACCTATATGATAATGTTTCATGGTTTTCACATTTCTCTGAACACAAATCTGGCAAAAATAAGGCTTATAAAACTGTATAAATGGAATAGACCTACCTTATTTTGGAAAGAGTTGACATGAGAACGCTTGTTTCCACTTTGCCATTTTTGTTTTGTTAGTGGACATAAATGAATGAATGAATGGGAGGGTGAATGAATAGGTCACATGGGATTTGCCTGCCATTTGGTCATCTGAGGGACAGAGGACAAAGATTTCAAAGTGGGCCCTTCTGCCCTTGTTCAGTGCGGCTTCCTTGCTGTAGTCCTGACTGTTGATGAGCCCGCTGCCTGGGATTTATGTTCAACCTCTCCTTATGCCTCGGTGTGCCTGACCTAGCTCTATTAGCATAACTTCCATTCCCAGTGACAACATGAATAAAAGATGACTTGTGTGACCTCAAAAAGTGCCAAGATAGTATTGATGTAATGAGCCCAATATCCACTGTTTTATGCATTGCCATACAATAGCAATCTTAATAAAAGGTTAAACAGCATTATAATATGTGTTTCTTTGATGTCTCTCTGACTCACTAGCTTCACTTTTTCACTCACTGTTGTTTCTTTGAGGACCATCAATAATCAAAATTGTTTTCCCTTTATTCTGGTGAGCTTGAAACAAAATAAGACAAACAAGAGAAGTTTTGCTTTCAGAGTCTTCTCTCTTTCAGAAAAATATTTTTCTTTTGCTTAGTATTGGTTTCTGCTCAACAGCAATGATTATTATTAATAGACCGGAGAAATTACTGCAGACATACTGATGTCAACATCCTGTTTTCATCTTCAGAATTCTATACTACCACTTCATCTTCTTGGTTTTCCACACTTTTTTTTTATTATGAAAAATCTAAAATACAGTATTATTACTGGAATAGCAGCCTTGTGTTGCATTTTCTTCTTTGCACCTTGATCTATTTAAAGACCTGTTAAATATGGAATTCTTAAATGCAGATACTCTGATTACCTTGCCCTGAAAAACCCCATGAAAAGAATTGCAAATGTGCATAGGAACAGATCAAGGAATTCCCTCTTTCTGGAGCTTCTTGACCAAAAACACCACCAGTCAGTTTAAGTTTTCATCATCCTTCTCTTTAGCTGTGTAAATAGGCAGGAAGTAAAGGGGAGATGAAAACATAGCAGGCGCACGTCTAAAGTAATATCACGCCTTGCCAACAACATCCTTCATTATATTTTTCTTTAAAAGTAAAAGCACAACACACTAATATTCACCCTTTTAACAACAAAGAGAAAATGGTGTGCTTTTTATAACTTCTTTTAGATAGCAAATCACAGGTGCTCTTGTAATATTATTCTCTGGTTTCTTGCAAGGTCTTTTACTTAGATGATCTGGAAATATGACAGTATGTTAACAGCTAACACTCTGCATCTTTGGGCCTTACAGGTAGATTAAAAATCATTCAGAAACAAGCAATGGCTGAAATATCCTACCACTTCAAACCACAGATCTACTGCTTGACACATTGGTTGTGTCATTCCCCATTTTGAAAGGGTGGAGGTAAAGCAACAAACAGGATACAAATTGTTCAAATATCGACCATGTTGCCTTGATCATATCATGTCTTATTGGAGCATTGCATATCTAACATAACAGAAAGTGATCAGATATGACGTGACTTGACATTATGCAGGTAGACAATACTGTCAAGAATGTGAAATGGCAGTTTGGGTATATCAAGATGTAAAGTTAATTAGACCACATTCAGTCGGGCTTTGTCTTGAAAGAAAACAAACCCCTCATATCTAGAGCCTCCCTAGGATACTTGAAGAATGAAAAATCATGTAGTATTCCTATATCTATTGAAAACTCATGAATATTGATTTATTTATTTAAGAAAATTTTAACAGTACTTCTTCATTTGTCTCTCTTTTAATTTGTTAGTGACTCCAGAAAATGATAGTTAATGCAGTTTCTTGTATGGAGAAAAGTTGTAGGAAAATGGATATTCTCCTAATCACACTTACAGTGGTGTTTGATGTTAGAAATGAGTTAGAAAGAGGGATTTGATAGCACATGGTGTGATGTGGATTATTACACTACTTAGAGAGGGATACTTGATGAGGACTAAGTAGATAAGAACACAGCCCTACAAAACTCAACCTTGAGATTGCCAGGAAATTAAAAAAAAAAGAAAAAAAGAAAAGAAAAAGAAAAAGAAAAAAGAAAAAAAACTGGCTGCTCAAAAATTGAAGCAGATGTCAGATGCAAGCAGCTGTGGCCTGGGAAATTCAACAAAATTCCAATATTTAAATTGCTTCTCTGGATAAAAATTGCCTGATAGCACAGTTTCAGATGTGATCTGGATTGCCAGTGAACCATCTGCGTAAAATGAAAGTAATCTGCTGACACTGTCGATACAGGTAGACATCAGCATCATTTGGTTGGAAAAAGAACACAGCTAAGATGTTTTCTGGTGAGCTTGTCAGGAAAGTATGATAACAGTGAAGCTCAGTTTTTAGAATAGTGGGATATACCAGGGTAGAGATTAAAAGTGTGTTTGTCTCACTGTTCAAGGACTATTTGCAAAAACAAAACAAAACAAAACCAACAGCCTTCACTCTGATTTGAGGCTCAAAATGGAATGTTTTAGTCGGAACTGAGATGGGGTGAGAATATTGGGAAAATCATACTCTCGGCACTAAGGGGAAGTGATGGTCATTCTGCTAAATCTAACCTTGTGAGAATGATGGAAATGTACAGCTGGTTAAGAAGCAAATAGGCAAATTGTGAGCTTTAAAAATTCAGTATCACAGGCAAAGGAGTAATTCCCTAGAGCGTTAGAGAATACACTTTTTCTTCTACCGGGCAATGTGTTGGATAAAATAAACATATGTAGATGCTGAAAGGTTGCTCACAAATAGGTCAGCTTGTGGCGGAAGTCTTTCATAATTCAAGATACATCAGCTTTAACGGTAGCTGAGAATAAGAGCGAGTAATCAAAAGTGACCCAAACAATGACACCAGAGTTTCCAGATGGTATAGAAAAAAGTCCATGATTTATGATTGCCGGTGCAGTAAATAAATCTAAAACAATAGGCGTGGATGGGGAAGCAGTCACAGCTGACCAAAAGAGCAGTTGTAATGCAACCCACAGAAAGCTTGGTGCCAGAAGTAATTGACATAGTCGTCAAATCAATTTCCTAGGGTGCAGACACTCAAGCACTTAATCTGATTCTGTATGCTGCACGACACTTGGATTATACAGCTGTCTCTAATTCATATAGCCTTAGCTCAATATGAATCCGAAGCAAGGAACTGTCTGGGTGTGAACAGTAATTATCTAGGCTTCCTTTCTGCAGGTTTACTCTTTTCTAGTCATATTGCTCTTTTTCAGAATTACGTACATTTCATATTATTTAACATTTATCTAATTTTGTTTACTATTTATTTATTTATTATTTATTTAATTTTACCTCATGTATCACCAAACTCAACGGTGTCTCTGAAAGCCATGCTCTTTCCTTCCAGGGCACCAGTGGGATAGTTTCTCAGGACAAGAAAGACCTATACACAGTACGACACTCTTTATGTTGACTGTAGAATCAGCCGTCTCTTTGCAAATGTGCAATAATACCCATGTGGAGGGGTATTTATTTATTTTTTTATTTATTTTTACCTTTCTGAATTTCAATTTAATGCAATTCAAAGATAAGATTAAATAATCTTTTGTTGCAAATAATTTTATTGGCATCCATTCATTTTTCACTTGTCCAGTGTTTATAGAATGTTTACAGCACATCAGATACTTAATTAGACACTGGGGTATCGAGATAAGAGACAAAGACTCTGCCTTCAAAGAATTCACAGCTCAGCGAACTGATGAAACAGGTAAAGAATCATGGGAGAAGAATCACAGAGAACATACTAAGGGCAGGAGGGAGGCCCAGAAGGGACCTCTAACACAGCTGTGGTAGGGTGAGATTGGGAGAGAAGTAGAGGAGGGATTTTAAAGATGCCAATATTGCCATTGAAATGTGAAGGATGAGGAAAATGTTGCCAGGTTGAAAGAGCATGGATGATATTCCAGACAAGCCCAACACTAAAAAGTGCCTGGCATTTTCAGGTAGTCTCATACTCTTCAGGGCAGGAGCTGGATCACTGGGTTTGGCAGCAAAGAGAGTGGGCGGTGTGTTGAAGAAAGACAGGGTAGGTATGAATCAGAAGGCAGAAGTCAAGACTGGGGAGTACCTTAGAGCTTACAGAGCATTTATCTTTCACTTGATGCCCACAGCAGCTCATGAGAACACGATTGTCCCTATTTGAAAATAAGCAATGATCAAGGTTGAGAGAAGTTTGGTTGTCTACCAAGGTCCCATAGCTGGGAATTAGGCCCAGGCCTGTCTGCTTTGGAAAGACCACATTCCAAACACAGCGTTCATTATTTGGCTCTTTGGTCAAAGGGTTCCCTTAGCCTCATGCTCAGCTACTTATCACAATCTTCAAACTTTTGGACAACTCATCACCCCAAGAAGGGTGAGATGATGGGGCTGGCAGCAGCACTCAAGAGAGTGAAGGAGAAAGAGGAAGCAAAATAGAAAGTAGAGGAAGGGGAGGAAAAGGAAAAGAATATATATTAATTTTACAACTCTCTAGAGACAAAACAAGCTGGCCAGTACCCTCTGGGGTATGTGCAAGGAAGGTAATCCCACAGGGGCTATAGAGTCAACAGAATTTCCATTGTTGCAAGAGATCTTTGAGAGGGCAGATTAGAAGATGATAAATTACATCATTAACAAGCTATTTGTTTGCTATTAATTTAACATTCTATCTTTGAAAGTAGAGGAGTCTGAAGGGTCAGGAAAAAGAGATAGCAAGTTGATTATGGGTGCAAACTGGCTGAGCCATCATCCAGTGCAAAGATGAAACAAAGAATCAGTCCCTGGCAAAAGCATCAGAGGAGCAAGCAGGGAAGACAAAAACACAATGACATGAGTGAAGATTCAGAAAAAATTCTGAGAAACAAAATGAAGGAAAGGAAAGAAGGAAAGAAGCAAGCAAGGAAGGAAAGATCCGTTGCTCACAAAAGCAAAAGGATCAAAACAAAGGAAAAAGTGTTGCACTGAGAAGAAATTGAAAGTAGAAAAAAGAGGCAACCAAAGAACTAAAACTATTAAACAAAAAATTTTACATATATCTCTCTATCAAACAATACTGCCAATCGCAGAAAAATTTGGTAAGAAATAATAGTATGAAAGAAAAATGCTTTTATTTTGCGAATCTAAATAATCATGGTTTGTGTTTTGATATCCTTCCTTTCAGTCATTTTTCTCCACTCTTACATAATTGCAATGATAATGAAGGAAATTTCAGTTTCCCTTTTCTTCTACTGTTTTAAAATAAATAGTTGCAATTCTGTAGAATCAATCTTTTTTTTTTTTCCAGTTTGGGGAATGATTGACATACATGACTATATAAGCTCAAGGAGTATGGCATGATAGTTTGATTTACATATATCGTGAAATGATTACAATAGGTTCAGCTAACATCCATCTTCTCATATAGCTACAATGAAAAGAAAAGAGAATAAGAAAGGAAAAAATTTTCCTTGTGATGAGAACTCTCAGGATTTACTCTCTTGTCAGTTTTTCTATATATCCTACAATAGTGCTAGCTGGAGTCATCACATAGCACGTTATCCCTAGTGTTTATTGATCTTCTAACTGGAAGTTTGTACCTTTTGACTACCTTCTTCCCACCCCCTGCCCCACCTACGCATTCCACCTCTGATAACCACAAGTCTGATCTCTTCTTCTTGTGACTTTGGGTTTGTATTTAAGATTCCACATATAAGTGGGATCACACAGTACTTGTCTTTCTCTGTCCGACTTATTTCACTTAGCATAATGCCTTCATGTTCCATTTGTGTTGTTGCAAATGTTAAGATGTCTTCATTTTTTATGGCTGAATTATTCTATTGTATAAATATACCACAACCTTTTTGCAGGGATTAACATTCCCACCAGTCCTGCACAAGGTTCCTTTTTCTCAACATCTATGCCAGCATCTGTTATCTTTTATCTTTTTGATGGTGAACATTCTAAAAGGTATGAGGAGATATCTCACTGAGGTTTTAGTTTGTATCTCCCTAATGACTAGTGATGTTGAGCACTTCTTTATCATTTGGGGACCTGTTGGTCTTTCATATATCTTCTTTGGAGAAATGTGTATTCAGGTCCCTTTCTCATTTTTTAATTGAGTTGTTTGTTTGTTTTTGCTATTGAATTATATAAGCTCTTTATATATTTTGGATATTAAACTCATATCAGATATATGGTTGCAATTTTTTTTTCCATTCCATAGGTTGTCTTTTCACTTTGTTGATGGTTTCTTCTCCTGTGCAGAAGTTTTTTAGTTTGATGTAGTCTCACTTGTTTATTTTTTATTTTGTTGCTTATGATTCAGGTGTCATATTAAAGAAAAGAAAATTATTACTGAGACCTATGCCAAGGAGCTTTATTCCTATGCTTTCTTTTAGGTGTTTTATGATTTCAGATCTTACATTTGAATTTTTAATCAATTTTGAGTGGTATAAGATATGAGTCCAATTTAATTCTTTTATATGTGAATATCCAATATTGAGGGAGTTATCTATCATAACTCTCATGGCTCATGTCCAGTGCAAAGATGGAAGCATCAGCAGAAAGGGGCAGAGATGATGACCTACTTCAACTCCATCCTTCACGTGAGCCCCAGCTTTCTCCATGGTAATGAAGACACCAGTGGACTCCGCAATATATTCAGCACCAACATTGTTCAACATTGATGTTGGTGGGATCTTGCTCTCGAAGATGGAGATGGACTCTCCACTGATGACAAGTTTTTCCATTTTCACCCTTGACTATGCCATTGAATTTGCCATGGGTAAAATGATACTGGACCATGCAGACCAAAGCCAGTGAAGGGGTCATTGATGGCAACAATATCCCCTTGCCAGAGTTAAAAGCAGCTCTGTCAACCAGGTACCCAGTATGGCCAAATCCATTTACTCTGACCTTCACCATTGTGTCTCAGGGACCTGGCCGGCAATACATAAGAAGGGTGGTGGCTGTCTGTCAAAGGAGGAGGAGCTGAGAGCCTAATTCATTTATGTTTAAAGCAATTATTAAGGTAAGAACTTACATATTATATTTTTTAAACTATTTCTGGTTGCTTTGTAGATCTTTTCTTCCTTGTTTCTTATTCTACTATCTTTTTTGGTTTTGAAGTCTTAGTACACTTTGACTTCTTTATTGCATTCTCTTTTGTAATTACTATAGGATTGTCCCTGTGTATGAGGGTTATATAAAATATCTTAAACTCATAACACCCTATTTGAAACTGATGGCTCCAATAGACTTTATAAATTTCATTCTTTTACTTCTCCTCTTTATATTTTAGTCTATTGTTATTTCAACTCACAAGTTTTTTTATATTGTGAACTAATCACAGATTATTGCAATTGGTGATGGTATTTTTACTACATTCTTCCTTTTTTTTTCTTTTTTTTTTTTTTTACATTTTCAAGTGAGTTGTAAATGAAATATGCACCACTATAACTATATCGCAGAATCTATGACTACATATTTACTATTACCAATGAAATTTACATGACCTTTTTATGTTTTTGCGATGTTAATTAGTATTCACTTCCACTGAAAAAACTGCCCTTTAACACTCTTTTAAAGGTAGTAATGAGCGGCACCTGAGTGGCTCAGTGGGTTAAAGCCTCTGCCATGGGCTCAGGTCATGACCCCAAGGTCCTGGGATGGAGCCCCACATGGGGCTCTCTGCTCAGCAGGGAGCCTGCTTCCCCCTCTCTCTCTGCCTGCCTCTCTGCCTGCTTGTGATCTCTGTCTGTCCAATAAATTAAAAAAAAATTCTTAAAAAAATAATAAATAAAGATGGTAATGAACTCCCTCAGCTTTTGCTTGTTTGGGACAGTTTTATCCTTCTTTTGGCTCTGAAGAACAACTTTTCTGGGTATAGAATTCTTGTTTGACAGTTATATTCTTTCAATATTTTGAATATGTAATATCATTCTATCCTAGCCTGAAAAGTTCCTGTTGAAAAATCTGCTGATAGTCTTATGGGTGTGTGTGTGTGTATCTGTGGGGAATCCCTCTTATGTAACTTTTCTCGTTTCTCTTGCTGTTCTTACAATTCTTTCTTTGTCTTTGATGGTTGTCAATTTAATTATAATGTATTTTGGTATAGCTCTATTGGAGTTCAACTTATTTTGGATCCTATAGCCCTCATGAATCTGGATGTATGATTAATCTTTATAAATATGTCCTTTCAAGCAGGATTTAATGATATTAGAAAATAGTATACTGTTATTTTTTTGAGAATAAATGTTTTGGTTAATGGATAATTTCCATATGCATAAGATTACCTGGTTGTTGTATTTTAATTCAAGATTTTTGTGGCAATAGAAACAACTCCATCTCAAAGTTAAGAAATATCTAAACATAAGTATTCTTAGAAATTTTAATGAATAAAGGAAATAAACAATAGTATGCATAGGTATCTTCTGTTTTGTCAAGTCATTCAAATAATGAAGGGGATCTATTTTTTTCCACTCTTTTTCAATTTTATGAAGATAATGCAAGAAGGTTGGAACACATGGCCCATGTTATTCATACACATGATTTATGCTTGACATCAAGCTGCCTAGGAAGTGAAAAAGATGTGTCCTAGGGGAATTCATGGACTTTTAATACAGAAATGCAAGAACACACAAGGAAGATTGTGTTAGATAGTGTTTAAAGCACTAAAGTCACTATTCTGTCTAATAAAATATCCAGGATTCTGTAGCCATTTCGCTTATCTCAGTGGCTATCAGATTCAAATTTACTGACACTCTAGTTGCACAGGATTTTAAGTCTATGGTATCTATATTCAATTAAATTAATTTTGTCTCATTCTTAAATATGTTTCACTTATTGTGGTTAAAATAACCCATTGTCAAATTTAACTAAATGTTACCTTGTAGTCTCTGTATCAATCAAATCATTATTTCAAGTTAATTTTCAATGCAATAGATCAGATTCTTTTTTATCTACCATAAACAAAATAACTTATCAGAAGAGAATGACAACACTAGCATTTTTAAAAAGTATAGATGAGATGACCTGACATCCCCCAAAGGAGACAACTTATTAGTGATAATCCATTCAGAGTGTTTGCATTAAAATACACCACAAAGAATAAGACTATTCAAAACCTAGTGAGAAACAACCAATAGAAAAGATATATGGAATGATCTGGATTATTTTGATCACCAGATTTAAGGATTGAGGTGAAGAGTCTCATTTGAAAAAAGATGCTTTTAAAATGTACCTGCGTGGGGCACCTGGGTGCCTCAGTCAGTTAAGTGGCTGCCTTCTGTTCAGGTCATGATCTTGGGGTCCTGGACTCCAGTCCCAAGTTTGGCTCCCTGCTCAGCAGGGGGTCTGCTTCTCCCTCTGTGTTTCCCCTGGCTTGTGCTCTCGCTCTCTCTCTCTCCCAAATAAGCAAATAAAATCTTAAGAAAAAACAATAAAAATAAATAAATACACAAAATGTATCTGCATCTCAGCAGAATTCCATTGCCACAAAATGGCCATGACAGTACTTCTTTAACAAAATTTGTTTCTATTACATATCATCAACCACTGAGAAAACAAAAGTGAAGAAAATAAACACAGTCTCTGCTCTTGTGGTGCTTTCATATGATAAATGTTCAAAAAATTTTTAGAATAACAAAAACAGTCAAATTCATTTTGTCATATGCTCAAAACCTGCAGAAGCTACAATTTTTTGACACATGGATCTGTATAACAATTTGCTGGATTGGTTGTAAAAGAGTAAGGACTATCAATATTTAGAATTTTATGTGAGAATAATGACAAACAAGTACCCTAAACCTGAAAACATTTCAGTCTTCCAGATTACACATTTTAATTACCATAAATTGTATTTTTTGACATTGAAAAGCACTGGACAATCTTTGAAGGGAGAATTTTTCTTCAACTTATAGCATTTCCTATAATATTTGATAGTTCTATTTTATATCCATTTCTTCTTTCTCATTCTTTATATATCGTTTCAACTCAAAGAATACATTTTTAAACTAGTGAACTACATAAAGATGTTTGCAAACATCATTTTATTAATTTTAATTCATATTACCTATCCCTCTCAAAAGAATATCTTAAATTCTAAAGCCCTAGGAGCAATGAAACATCTTTGATGTAAATGAGAATAATCTAATAATTAACCCCCAATTTTTTCAGCACTAAATGTAAAAGCAAAACGAATCAGTGTTAATGATGAAGGAAATTTTAGACCTAATGGCCCTAAGGTATCAAGTGTTTTTACTAGTCAGGAAATGTATCAATTATATTTAGTTTTTCAATGAAGTTTGTTTTGATGGAAACTCTCTAAATAGTTTTTCATGAGCAATGATCATGATGGTGTTACTTTCAGAGCTCATGCTGAGAAATTATTTTTTTGTAATTTTTTTTCTGTCCAACTGACATACCACATTTATTTATGTGAGGTAGAAAACTAACTCTAACTCCCACTGTCAGTATCTGGTTTCAGAGAGCATTGCTCACCATGGAGTAGTTATTAAACACTTTCTATTGATGCAACTACTGGGTCTAATTGTCAAACCAGTTCATAATCCTCTTGTTGCTAATGGAGTGTGCTACAAAATAAAGATGTGAGAAACAGTGCTTCATCTATCTTACTCCCTTTGTTTACTCCCTATGGGGTACCTCAAGATGTCACCACCATTCAGTAATTCAATTTCATTAAACATAGAATTGATTCAATTGTACAATTATTCAAATATAAAATTCAAAAAAGGATGACATTTGTCTTTTTTATGAGGCAAACAAACATAGACATGTCATTGGGTACTTTAAAAACATTTTTCTACCGCGATTGTGAAATTAACATATTGTCCAGGAAAAAATGTATTTTTTTTTAAATAACCCAAGTGATGTATTAGTGAACATGTTTAAATATAGATGTATAATACATCCTTAGTGATACAATTTTTTTAAAATGAGAAGTTTACCATGTATTTCTTACTGTCTGGGAACAAGAGGTTATACAGTGAGTCTAAAAGAAGCCAAGTGATTGGCTAAAATATCAACTAAATCAGGAAAAGATAAATACTTTAATAAAGTCCCAGATTTTATGAAAATGGCAGGCTACCTTACTAGGTACAGATAGGATAAAATTTCGGATCCTCCACTGTCTTGACACCTCCCTGTAGAATTTTTTTACGGCTTACGCAAGTATTTTTCTCTCCCCTCAGTTTATTTATATTATCTTAATACTTTGAATGTGTCCCCATTCTTTTTCTCTTCCCCCTTTCATTCTCTCTCTTCTGTACTTTGCACTTTCTACATCTGATTGATAACATTTTCCGTACCATCCATATTACTCTTAAAGCTCATTAAGGTCTTTGCTGACAGCAGCACTAGACCAACATGTGCTTTTACAGTGTGCATTCTGCCTGTGCTCTCACAACACCGATTGTAAGGAACTCAGTTGGATTAGAATAATTTCCCTCATGAATAGGTCAGCTCCATGCTCTCTGAACATGCTCTGCGGGGCCCCCATCAAAACCCAAGTGGTAGAGACAGGAAGCAAAGCCTCTATCTTTGGGTGGGATTATAACTATTCAAACAGGTAGTGTGTTGCCACCGATGGGCCATGTGTCTCTCCGAATGCTAATTTGTTTCCTTTTAATATAATGAGCAAAAACTACTAAATATTGCATAGCATATAAATACGTGGTATCAGATATTAGAAGAAAAGTCACTTATAAGGAAAATCTCTGCATAGGTTGCACAGCTAACCACGAGAGCCACATGTCAGGACACACCAAAAGGATTTCTATCTCTAAAGAACAAGGGATCGACATGTGATTCTGTGTACAAAAAAAATGTTTTTTGGATTTTCTAAGAGAGACTATAAAAGTACAAGAACTAACTTTCAGCTCAGAAAAACACTGGCCCCTTAGTCTTTTAGCATCCTACACAGATGCCATAGATGAGTTTCAGACATCATGCTTCTCAGTGTGGCAGATTACATTTAGTCAATGTGTGAAATTTCTGCAGAAAATAGGTGGGAGAGAGAATGCAATTGTATTCTGCCAAATAATTTTTTGAGCCATGGAAATAAGCACTAGTCATGTGTCTGAAGAAAACTGCGGTGATACTAATCAGAACATTCCACGAAGAAATTTTATATGCTCTGACAATTTTTTTGGCTTGCTTTCTGGTTTTACTTTCTGGAGGCTCTGTTGGATTTCCCACAGACAAGTGTTGAATACTCTTAGCTCCTTGGAGCTTACTGATATAAGAAAACAAAAGGAAAGTGAAGATGACTATAGGAGGATATAGAAGCACATCAGGGACTTTCTACAATATTGTTCTTGGAGTCTATATCCTAAGACTAAAGAGGCCTTATATAAGGGGATTTGGATAGTTGCTAACCGGATGTCCAATGGGGAGATTTTCATTTGATTTGATTACATTCCATTCTACAGCAAAAAGATCATCACAGTAATAAGTTCCAAATGTTGGAAAATGGAAATAGAGGTAGTAAAAAATAAAAAATAAATAAATATGAAAGAAGGAAGGAGGGGAGGGAGGAAAAGTAAGGGAAGAAAGAGAAAGGAAAGAAGGAAGGAAACTTAAGCAAGTTCAATAATTTTCTTAACTCTTTTCAAGCTCAGATTAATTGATATCCTTTTATGACTGCATCTTCCCCTTATCCAATGCAGGGATCCACCAGTATATGATCCTAGCGTAGAAGCAAAGAGCTTTGACCACAGTACAAAGAATGACTTCAGGGTTCCCTTTCAATTTAGGCTGAGAACTCTAAGAACTTACCCACAGAACAGTGAGTGCCCTTCCAAATTAGATGTACTATGTGTTGGATGTGACCCCGAAGAATGTCGCATCTATAATTTCCCCTTCAAAAACGACAGTTATAATCAAGGTCATGACATTTCCTCCCAACAACACACAATTGATTCCTCACTTCTGTTTTGTTTTGAAAATGCAGAACAGGCATTCAGGGGCTAAATATCAATACCATGAAAAATGGAAAGATGTCAGAAAGAACAATTTGCAGCCGACCATGTGCCTGCTCTGAGAGCTGGTTACACAACTCAGCAAATACATGGCATGCACTTGTCTAGAGGAAGATGGACTGCAAATAAATTATTAAGCTTTTCCTACTGGCGGATGAGACATTTTCACATAGACTGCAATGCGTGTCATCACATACGACAAAAGGATAAACAGGCATAGACCAGCTTGAAGAAAATTGATAGTGACTTGTACATCCTTATTCATAACCACTTTTTTCCAGATTAAGAAAGCTTCAAACAGCAATTTCTGTATTAATCCTATAGAACTCTTTACCAATCTCAAAATCTCTCTCTCTCTCTCTCATACACACACATGCACACAAACAAACCCAAAACACCAAAACCAAAAACAAAACATTGATTAAAAACTGAGGGTTTTAATTTGCTAGGTCAGATTTGCTGAATAGTTAAACTAGATTGTATTTTTAAGGGAGGTGAGTGAGGCGGAGCGTATAGCTGGCTGGATGGTTAAAGATGAAATCTTATTTTTTTACTACTCTATGCTAGGGAACATCTGAATGGTTTTTTTCATTCTTAAAAGCAATTCTGTTTCCCTCTCAGTCACAAGTGTCTATTTGCCTCTGCCTATGTTAGTAAAAGGAGATTATTTGAGACAATAGTGATCTACAATTTTAATTTAGAACAAAGAAAGCAGAGAGGCTAGCTTAGAAATGAGACCTAAGCAAATGTATATATATTTTTCTATTTCAAAGAAACAGAATAAAAATTGTTAAGAGGCAGGTCCAAGGAACCAACCAACAAACAAACAACCACTGTATTTCAGTGTGAAAAATGTGTCAGGGATTACAAGTGGTAGACTATAAAACAATAAAATGTGAGCAGCCCATCCTTTTGAAGAATAGCAGGGAAAGCCAGAGAGAATTTTGGGGGCAGCTTAAGCCTCAACTCAAAGCAAGACCACTGAGTCAAATTTATGTCTCACCTTCTGCATTCTTGTTTTAGTAATAAGTGTGTGGTAAGAAAAGACTATCTTGTCTATAGTGTTAGCCAACAGATCTTACTTGAATCTGTATATACATGAGAGATTAAGAATTTTCTGTTGTCTGTTCTTTCATTCTTGCCAAAGGAGGAAGACCCACCTTCAGTTTGAATTGTATAATTATACAAAGCGATGGATCCCTACTTCAAGGGATGGAAAGAGCAGAATCTAGAAGTACCAAGATGAATTCCTAAACTGACTAAATCTCTCAATGTGACCTCACCATGGCCACTTGCCAATTAGACAAATACATTAAGGAAGTGACAGGAGATTTTACTTAGAGAATGTCTTACCCTCACTAACACCTAATTCTGCAGTTTCTTCAGAGAAGACATAACAAAAAATATGAACTCCCAACCCTCAGGGCTCATTTCCTCCTTTTGCCGTAGCTCAGCCAAAAGCTGGCTCAGTGGATGTGACTTAGTTCAGTGAAGAGCTGCTGATGCTAGAGGCTGAGCTCCCGAAGCTTCCATTTCTGAGGCTGTTTCTCAGATGAGGATGTTTCCACTCTGTTCGCTGCCCCTCTGGAAGCTGGGTCCCTCTTCTGGAACACTGCCACATAGTATGTTTGGTCCAGCTCTCTCTCTATCCAGATTAGGCATTCTGAGATAATCAGAGCTACATGACCTTGTGTGTTTTTCTGCTTCTCAGCCAATACATGTTTCTCCTTAAACCTCACATTATATTCACAACCTATAATATTGGTGGAGGTTGGGTGGGATGTGTGTGTCTGCATGCATGTGTGGCTCCCTTTGGAACAGCAATTGTAAGACAAAGTTGACAAAAAACTAAGCCAGCAACTATCTGAATTCTCTTCCTCAAAAGTTCAGTGGCTGTTCCAGACACTGAATTCTGGTCTTGAATCCAACTTGGCTGTGATCACTTTTACTAGAATGTCCCAGTATCCTGTTGGCTCTTCTTTATTACAGATACCTGATGTGTCCATGTCTCTTATTATTTTACTCTTATTATTTTAATGAGAAAACAATAATAAAACACTTTTTAAAAATTTGTACTTGTTTATTTGAGAGAAAGAGAGTGAGAAAGAAAGAGAACACAAGCCAGTGGGGAGAGGCAGAGGGAGATGCAAACTCCCCATTGAGCAGGGAGGCTGAAGCAGGACTCGATCCCAAGACCTCCAGATCATGACCTGAGCCAAAGGCATATGCTTAACTGACTGAGCTACCCAAGTACCCCAATAAAGCACTTTTCTATGTTAACTACTCTGTCATACATGTATTAATTAGTTTAGTCCTCATAACAGATTTATAGGGATACATGGGATTATTATACACATTTTAAAGATGAGGAAAAATAGGTCACATAAAGTTTAAGTACTTTGTCCAAAGTCACCCAACCAGAAAGTGGCAATTTGGATTGGCTCTAGGTGGTCGGGCTCCTAATTTCCAGTTCATGTTATTTCTACTAAGCTGTGTTGCTTTCTTCACTTTCTTAAAATAAATAAGCAAACAAACAAACAAATAAACCCATGGTCTAAAATTCAAAAGGTACAAAATACCATGTGAAAGGAAGTTCTTCCATAACCCTACCTCCCAGCCTCCATGTTTCTTTCTCCAGAAGTGACCATGATGGTTGTATCTTTGTGTTCTTTAGAAATATTCTGTGTAAATATGAATAATACAACATATATACATTTTTCCTTCTTTAAATGCAAATTTCAGCTTACTGAATTTATCATTTAATATTGAGGGGTTTTCCACTTAATTTTGAAGCTTTTTAAATATCAGTTTATAAATACTGCTTTATTTTTTTTAAATGGCCATTTTTCTAACATATGGGTGTAGCAAATTTATTTGACTGATCTTAAGTTGTACAATTACGTGATTGCAAGTCATTTGGCATGCAGAACATCTTACATGTCAGACTGCAAATCTGTGAGTTTTCAATTAGGTAAGTTTTTAGAAATGGAATACCTGAGTTTAAAAGTATCTGTCATTTAAAAAAAAAATTTTTTTTTAAGACTTATTTATTTATTTATTTATTTATTTGACAGAGAGGGATCACAAGTAGGCAGAGGGGCAGACAGAGAGAGAGAAGGGAAAGCAGGCTTCCCACTGAGCAGAGAGCCCGATGCCGGGCTTGATCCCAGGACCCTGAGATCTTGACCTGAGCTGAAGGCAGAGGATTAACCCACTGAGCCACTCAGGCGCCACAAGACTTATTCATTTTTGAGAAGGGGCAGAGAGAAATAATGCAAGCAGACTCTGCGCTAAGTGTAGAGCCCCACATGTAGGACGAAAATCATGAGCTGAAAGCAAGAGTTGGATGCTTCACTGACCGAACCACCCAGATGCCCTGTAAAATATCTCTCATTTTAATTGTTACCATCAAATTGCCCCCTCTAGAGGGTTGCCTTAATTTGCCTTTCCATCAGCAACCTGTAAGAATGTCTAATTCCTCCATATCGTCACCAACACAGTACATCACCAGAGTTTGCCAATGAATATTTGGGTCTTTGCCAATCTAAGAGGTGAAAACTGTTTCATTGTAGTTTCAGTCTGAATTTTTGTTTTCCTTCTTCACGAAGTGTTTTTTTCATATCTTTCTGCAGATTATTCTGTTGTATTGTAGACTTTTACTTATGCATTTGTAGAAAACTTTTTCATGGTAAAGTCTGGCCCTCTGATTAGTCTATAATTGTAATTATTCTTTCTCAGATTAGCATTTGTCTTTTGACATTATTTATTTTGAATCACGAAGGAATTGTTTTTAAGCTGTTGGTTTAATCAACTATTTATTTTAATGACTTCAAAGATTTATTTCATAGTTAGAAAAGACATAGCTTTCCTGGAGTTAAAAAAGTCCATTTTTTCCTAATAAGTTATGATTACATTCTTACTTTTACATTTATAGCCTTGACTTACCTGCAATTCATTTGAAATAAAAAGTAGAGTTTTAAGCTCAAACATTTTGGGTTGTTTTCTCAAACAATAGTATTTCTAAAATAATATTGCCTTCCTATACTGAAATATTGATAGTATCCATCTTTTATATATTTGTGTACTTTGGTGTGTTTTTTATTCTGTTTTTTGATTTGTATATTCATGTACCAGTGCAAAACTATTTTAATTGTTACCACTTTATAATCCATTTTGGTATCTGGTAGGCCAAGTTACTTCTCATGACTCTTCAGAGTATTTTGGTTATTATTGTTTATGTTTCCTGTGTGAATTTAAAAATTAAATTGTCTCATTAAATTTGGAGGGAGTCACATTAATTTTATAAAAATATTAATATAGGCAGAATCAACACCTATATGTCAATGAAAGTAGGAGATATAATAATATACTTAAAAAATATAGGACTTTCCATTTCTTTTTAAGTCACCTTTTGGGTCTTGCAGTAACATTTTATGGATTATTTTTTACAGGTCATGAATATTTCTTTTTACATTTGATCCCAAATATTTCATACATGAAATTGTGGACTTTTCTTCTATCACATCTTTAAAACGACCTCTTTGGAGTATGAAGACTACTGATTTCCATATTGATGTTTCTTTTACTTCCTTCCTGACCTGTACTAATGAATAAGTTTTTTATTCCTAGGAAAATGTTTGATCACAATTTTCTTATGTTTTATGGAAAGATTTTTCCTGTTAAATACATGTAATTTGTGTTTTCTTCCTTGTCTCTCTTGCTTTCTATAAATTCAACCATTTGTTTACAATAGTGTTTTCTATAAACTCTCTTTATATCTTCCTATATATTCTACTGGGCATATCTTTCCATAAATTCTACTATTTTTTTACAGTGTTTCTACTTACCGAGGGATATAATTTCTTCCCGATGAGCTATTTTTAGATTTGTCAAGGAAGGGCAGAATGATTTTTCAACCTAGTGGATATTCTTCTCGTGACACAGAATGATGGTGTGAAAAATTTTTCTGTCAGTCTTTACATGACAGTAGCCACAACAAGGATATGATTAGACTGGTCACAATGTGGACATTAGGCAGCCCAGGTGCTTTGGCCAAGAGTTTTTTGCAAACATGACCTGACTGACAATATTGAACTTCTCCTCAGGACCCAACCAAATTCAGATAAGCTTACCAGCTCCTGCAGGCCATTTCTCTTGTCATAATCAGATGTTTGGTTTTGAGGATCATCCTGGGGAAGTATGCTGTGCCAGCTTTCCTGTGATCTGCTACAGTGGTATCTTCCTTCTGTATGCTCTTCAACCTTTATGTAGTTTGCACTGCTTTGGGAGTCCTTATCCTGATTTTAAGGTTCAAATGTTAGCTGTCTAGTAGTTCCTGCCTCATGTTTTCTTTGAAACTTTAGCGTATTTAGGGGAGATCAATGCTAAATTTACTCTACCCCACCCAACACCTTTTTATTGATTGGAAGTTTAGAACATTTTGTGAAAGGACACAAAACTCAAAACAACAACACATATTCTATTGGTGGATAATAATGCCATTTTGTCTAAGAGACAAAATTCTCTTTATTACTAAAATACATTATCAGGCTTAAATATGGGGATAACTATTTATAGAATAGAATTACAATTTCTTTTTTAAGCATTATTCAGTTCATTCCACAATAATAATAAAATGTCTACTGTGTTCCAAAAATTAGAAGAGACACAAGAAGAACAAAAATTATTAGTTTTCTTGAAGTTCTCACAGGTTATTGGAAAGAGGGACAAAAGCTCATTCAAGTGTACAGAAGAGGACCACTTAACTCAGCCTGAACAATAAAGCAAGAGGAGGTGAAAGTTGAACTATTGAACTGAATCCTGAATAAGAAATAACAGTTAACCAGGCAAAGAATTGAAGGAAACACTTTCCTGTCAGAATAAGTCTATGAGCAAGGAGACAGAGGCAGGAAACGTTTATATAGAGTGGTAAATAGTGGCTTTATGTCTACAGCTATACCAATTTGAAAATCTCAGATGTTTGCCTTAGAAATACTATAACATATTTGCATCTCTAAAACCTTTTTTTCCCCAGGTTTAAATTTAAGATTTTCACTCCATAGAAATTTCTTACTGCTATTTTGTCCCTGTCCCTACTGACCAATAAATGAATAAATATATAAATAAATAAAAGTTATGTTACTTTAATCTGTATTCAGTTTATTTCAGTTAGTCTTTACTGAAAAGCCACTATTTGTCTGACAATGTGCAAAATTTGTGGAGGATTTTGTGGACAGCAAGACTTTGTGTCCTTAAAAGGTTAAGATGTTTATACTTGGAGGAAGTATTAGGAAAAGGAACCTCTCCTGTTGTCACTGACAAAGGCCACAATTCATTGCCTCACTCTGTTTATTATATCATTTTTATTGGTAAAGAAATAATTCATACAAATACTCCTTGTACATTTATAGCACTTATGGTTGACTTTCCACATGGCAAGGTATTTTTTGATATAAATATTAATGTGCATTTCTTAATGCTTTTTTATCCATGACCTAATTTGCTTTGGCATTTTACTTAACAAACTTGCAAAATTTGAAAATGCTTCATATGCATTATTTTAATGTTTATTCTGCTTATTTATCTATGGAAATCAAAGCAATTCTTTAACTTTAACCCAATCAGCTAATGATCTTTCTGATTTTTTTCTGTTTATTCTGAACTTTTTCAGCCATTAAGGAAAATCAAGCTTAACTACATCATCTTTAAAAGTTTTTGTTGTTTGGTATAGAAAAATAAAAAAATTATAGATTTATTTTTGTGTATTTTTCCTCATAACCCAAATAAATTTCTTTTAATATGTACTTTTGCCACAAGCAAGACTTAAAAATGCAAAGTAAACTAGAGAAAACACATGTTAGCATTAAGATCTATCTGATTTTTTTTTTTAAGATTTTATTTATTTTTCAGAAAGAAAGAGCACAGGAGCACAAACCTGGGGAGCGGCAAACAGAGGGAGAAGCAGAATTCCTGTTAAACAAGGAGCCTGATGTGGGATTTGATCCTAGGATCCTGAGATCAGGACCTGAGCTGAAAGCAGATACTTAACCGACTGAGCCATCCAGGCATCCCAGGATTTATCTGATTTCTGAATCCAGTCATATTTTAGGAGGTTCTTTGGGACCCTAAACCTGAGACTATCACCTGTCTGACCCATGGATTAGAACCAACCTGCCTCTCTAAGTATGTGCCAATATTTACATATCATGGTAGTTTAGAGCAAATATTAGTGAATAACATAGCTATGTTGGGTCCATGTTGATCCCAGATCTCCAAATGGAAGATAGTCCCCCAAAACTATTCTCCTGGATTAAGATAGTGCAGTGGAGGTCTGAAGGGGAGAAGGAAGAACATTTTAACCCAAATGTAGATGCTAGTTACCTATAGATCATCCAAAAATGCCCAATTTCCCTGAAAGGAGATGAACTGACAATGTTTTCAGTTGGCTGTGAATTTCTGAGGGTTGAAACAGTTAATTGATACTACAGCATTCCTGAACATGCTAGGCAGAAATATGAATGTTTAGCAGATCGAATGCCCTGCTTTCAAGAAATTAACCAGCTATTCATTCAGTCTTTAAGCATTATTGGAACAAGAATTACATTTGAATTTTTAAAATGATTATGAACTGGATAAAGGCTAAGAATAAACCTGCATTTTTCTACCACTGCCGTGGGAAAAGGAAGCTCTTAATTACAATGCTTGTCTTTGAATAATATTTCAGTTGTAACAGCACGTTTTTTCCAATTTTGCATGATAAGTGCATTAATATTTATTCATATTCTATGACCTTTACATAATTCTCCTGGGCACTATTTTCCAAACTATGATGTTTGCTCTTTTTTTCTCTCTTTAATACTTATCATTTATGCACTACTTATTACTCACATTTTATGAGCATGTTAGGATTATTATGGCATGAGTTGGAATAAGGCCTGACTCTAACTTTTTTTCATCACATTTATCCTACGGTAATGGGTATACAAATTTATACACTTGTCAAAAATGATCGACTTGAGTGATGTCAGCAAAAATGGCAGAGAAGAGAATTAAAAAAAAGTCCATCCCTCTGTAAAAGCAATGAACAAACTAGCAAAACCATCAGAATCGACTAGTTTTGAGGACTCTGGAAGTTAACCAAAGCCTGAAGTAACTGGGGAAACGTTTTCCACAAGGAAGTTGAATCTTGGTCGACAGTTTCCTGGCATTTTAACTGTCCCTGGTCACAACCCTTGCCCCACTGCTTGGCAGTGGCCTTGAACAATAGCCCACAGCCGGCACAGGTGCCGGTGCCAGGGAATAGCAGAATGAGCTGTCTTCTCAAAGAACTGTGAGAGCTTGTTCTGACCTGTGGTGGTTCTCTGGAGGACTGGCTCAAAGGGTTTGCTGTATCTCACCCTACTCTTAAGTCAACCAGTGCTGAGGTGTGGCATTTGTCAAAAACATTTAAAGAGAAATGTATTAGCTTCTGCCGCCTTGGGCAATGGATGCAAGTAGAGATGAACAATGAACAGAGTAGCCAGCTGCCTAGGAAGAAAGGTTGGATTATGAGAAACTTAGAGAAAAGGGGATGTGAAAAACTTTGACATAATCCTAAAAACCTAGATGGCCGTGTGCATGGCCAGAAAAGATGTGAGAAGGCCCTAAGTTTCATATCTGGCTGACCCTCAAGTTCAGTGAAAGCAAAAAGTAAGACAATAGCACCGTCAACTGCCCAGCAGGGTATTGAAGCTGAGCTCAGGCACAAAGCTAATCTGCAAAGACTGCCTTGTTTTCCTTTTGTTTCTTACACAGGTGTTAAAATCTCTGTCCAATTACTAGCTGACCACTAAGTAAATAAAATGCAGACTTCAGTGGCCACATATAACAAAGAATATAGACTTGGCAAAATTAAACCAGGGTGATCCTTAAACAAACATACAATAACAAAGATAACAAACAGAAACAACCTCTTGCAAGGGGAAAATCTGACTTTCAGAGTTGCCGCATTAGAACATCCGAAGTGTACAGTCAAAAATATGAGGCATACAAAGAAATAAGGAAGTAAGATTAACTCAGAGGAAACAAAGACATTAACAGAAACAGTCCTTGAGGGAGCCCAGAGATTGGAAATAATAGACACAGATACTAATTCAACGGTCTTAAATATACCTAAGGAGCTAAACGAATCCAAAATTTATGGGATGCAATGAAAGCAGGACTCAGAGAAAAACTTCTAGCTATAAATGTCTGCATTAGAAAAAAAGAGATCTCAAATCAGTAACTTAAACTTCCACCTTAAAGACATGGAAGAAGGAAAGCTAAACCCAAAGCAAGCAAACAGAAGGAAATAATAAAGATCAGAGCAGAGGTAAATTAAATTGAAATAGAAAAGTAGTTGAAACAAATTGATGAAACCAAAGGTTCACTCTTTGAAAAGATCAGCACAATTGACAAACATTCAGTGAGACTTAATAAGAAAAAAGGGAAAATCTGAATGGACCTATACAGAGTAAATAGATCTAATCCATATAGGAAAAACCTCCAACAACAGAAAAGCTTAGGACCAGATGGCTTCACTGGTGAATTCTAGCAAACATTTAAAAAATTAAAATCAACCTTTCTCAAATTCCTCCCCAAAATAAGCAAAAGGTAAAACTTACCAAATTAATGTTGGTAAGACATCACAAGAAAGCTATAGAACACTATCCCTTATGAATATAGATGCAAAAATCCCTAATAAAATATTAATAAACTGAGGCCAGCAGCACATTAAAAGGATTGTACATCATGATTAGATTCTATTTATAGTGCATTAAAAAAAGTACCTAGGAATAATTTTAATCAATGAAGTGCAAGGCATGTTCATTGAAAACTACAAAATATTTTGAAAAAAAAAAATTAAAGAAGACCTAAATAAGTGGAAAGACATCCTCTGTGTTCATGGTTTAATATTATTAAGATGGTAATACCCTCAAAACTGGTTTGTGGATTCAGTGCAATCTATCAAAATTCCAGCGGCCATTTGGCAGAAGTGGACAAGTTGATTCTAAAATTCATACTGTAAATTACAAGGTACCCTAAATTATTTTTTAAATGAAAAGTTAGAACAAAATAGGAGATCTCACACTTCCTGACTTCAAAACATACAGCAAAGTTACCATAGTCAAAACAGTGTGGTATTGATGTAAGGATGAATACATAGATCAATGGAATTGAATTGAGAGTCCACAAATAAATCCGTGTATCTTTGTTCAGTTGATTTTTGACAAAGTTGCCAAGGCTATTCAATGAGGGGAAAAAAAAATAGTCATTTCAGCAAATGGTCCTGAGGTAACTGTATATCACATTCAAAAAAAAAAAAATTGGACACTTACCTTACACCATATACAAAAGGTTAATTCAAAGTATCAAGGATATCAATGTAAGAGCTAAAATTATAAAACTCTTAGAAGAAAATGCAGGTGAAAATCCTTATAATTTTGGGCTAGGAAACAGTATTTTATTTTATTCTGTTTTATTCTATTTAAGATTTTATTTATTTATTTGTCAGAGAGAGAGAGAGAACGAGCACAAGTAGGGGGAGTGGCAGGCAGAGGAAGAGGGAAAAGAAGACTCCCCATTGGACATGGGGCTCAATCCCATGGAACCTGGGATCATGACCTGAGCCAAAGACAGATGCCTAACCTACTGAGCCACCCAGGCACCCCTATATGATTCCACTTATATGAAATGCCCAGTATAATTAAATTCATAGAGAACAGGATGTAGTTTAGTAGTTGCCAGGGACTGTATGAAAGGTGAATTGGGACCAACTGTTTAATCAGTATAACTTCTTCTTCTTCTTTTTTTTTTTTTAACTTTATTTATCTATTTGACAGACAGAGATCACAAGCAGGCAGAGAAGGAGGCAGAGAGGGAGGGGGAAGCAGGCTTCCCCCTGAGCAGAGAGCCTGATGTGGGGCTTGATCCCAGGACCCTGAGATCATGACCTGTGCCAAAGGCAGAGGCTTTAACCCATTGAGCCACCTAGGCGCCCCAAATCAGTATAACTTCTTTTGGGGTGACAAAAATGTTCTGGAATTAGGTAGAGATTATGGTTGTATAATATCATTACTCTAATAAAAGAAAACACTGATTTTTAAACATTAAAATGAGTAAACTGATAAAGTTTAAGTCATGTGAATTTTATCTCAATTAAAAATCATGAAATTGTGGACTTAAAATTATTGATTTTTTAACTTTTAAATTATACTTCAATGACATTAGTAAAGTTGTGCTATATACTGAAAGTAACTACATAAATAAAATGCCTAAAATTGCATATTAACAGAAAATATTTGTATTTCAAATAGAAAATAAGGTTTTTCTTATCTATTCATTGTAGTTATTTTATGGTAGAAAATCTAAGATATATATGAATTTCTTCAGAAGAAATGGCTTCATTTTATTTCAAAAAATTTAATCCATTATTTTTAAGAAAATTAATTTAACTTCTTATGCCATAAAATTAACTTTTGTCTACTTTCTACTTATTGTTTCGAAGCTTTCTATTAAACAGCAATACGGGGTTATTTCAGACTCCCAGTCTGATGTGTTATACCCGGAATTGACCATCTACTTTTTAGTTTAGAATTTTTGACCTGAAAAAGACCTAGAGTTTGCCCATTGCAACCAGAAAAAAAATAGGAGACCAGAAGTACCAAAGTGCTTTCCATAGGTGATATGGCTTAAATCAGAAGCCTGGCCTCACTGTCTTTTCTTAAGTTGGTTGTTTACAATATGGCCTGCATTTTTTTTTTTTTTTTTAGTTAATTTTCTATTTGTTTGCAAATTGCTCATGCAGGACTAGTGTATGGTAGAAAGTATGGTAACCTAGATACACATTGAGAGAAAATCCAAAAAGAAACCATACCACAAAGGTTGATACAGAAGAATCTGAGAGAAAAGATGGCCTTAGAAGACTTTCTAGCTCTAATAGAATCTGGTTACTTTGAAAAACAAGAAATAATTAGATTGCTAAATTCAGTGAGATTATTAGTTTATGGTTTTAAAAAAATAACTGAATTTTATTTTTGCAATATTAACTATCCAGTATCTGATTATAAAACAATAACAAAAATGTTGAGAATGAGATGTTCTCATAATCTAGAGAATTAGACAAAGCTGAGAAGAAAAAACTATGTAAAACAATGCTATCTTTCCTTGATTCTAGCATTTTTTCTTTTTTCTCTATTTTTCCTATTTTGTGTTGCATGTTTATATGTTTGACTCATTAATTTCTAATTATAATTTAAAAATATAACTTATGTAAATGCTAATTGTTGAAGACATGTGCTTAGAGTTTGCAATTTTCAAAAATAAATCATATTACTCTGCATAATTAGCAACATAGAGAGCTCTGAGAAATAATTATGCAGAGTCTTAATAAATTTACTTAAAACCTCAAATAATAATGAAAATGTAATTTTTCTATATGGGAGTGAAATTTACTATATTATGATGTTTTATTTGGATTTACAATAATATAGCATCCTCTGGAAAATGAGAGTAGTCAAATTCTTTATCTATGGCTGTCCTTAATGCAACCAAAATAAAATAAGAACAGGACCAGAATTCCAGAACTTAAAGAATACATTGTTATCAGATCATGTCTTGCATTGAATTATGCTTATGCTTATGCTAGATTGTTTACCAAAGTTTTCTTCAATGGCCTGACTCTTCTTTACCTACATTCTCTTATCAATTCTTTCTCCTCTTTTGTTGGGTTGCAAAATCTCTTTTTGACATACCACGAATTAAAATATGCTGAATTTCAAGGGAGGAAATGTAAATCTTTTTGCATTCATTCATTTAAAATGAATACATTTAAAAATATATCCCTTCCTGAAAGTATTTGCATGTTATCAGGTAGCAGAAGACCTGCTAAAGGTTGGCTTTCTATGAATGACATTTCAGACATTGCATGTAGAATGCTTTTAGATTTATGGATGTTTCCAGGACTCCAAAGATTTGCCACATGGTGTGCACCTGCTCTGACCACCTGCAAGGTTGACCCTGTGTCTATTTGGTTCTCAGATCTCCCCTCACCACCTGAAATGCTCCCTCCAACAAAGCCATGTAATTGAAAATACTCTCATTCCGTGCTTCTCTCTGTTTCTCAACATAATAGGGTGATTCAAGAAGGGCGCTGATGTGGGTTAGGTTATTATGAAATGAATCTTGCTCTTCCCGAGTGTCTCTTTCCATGCCCATAAGGACTTGTGGGTGTATAATGTGGAGGCCGCCATATTGCCTATTCCAGGCTCTTGTCACTAGCTCTCTGGCAGATGCCACAGGCCACTTCGACTTGGTGCCTAGCACTTGGTACTGCCAACAGAAACACACAGCAGGGTTATGCTGATGGACAAAAGAAGCAACTGCCCTTGTCACAGGTAAGAAAAACTTGCTTTTTATGGAGGAAAGTAGGGCAAGCTGGGTGGGGAGGCAGTGAGAGCCAAAATGTTCTCTTTGATCAGCAACCTCCAGAGATGCTTTGCCCTTCCTATAAAGGCGGTTATGGACAGCATTTTACCCTTTTTAACATAAAATATTCAAAAGAGAATGTTTTCTTAGCCCGTATTAGCTAAGGGATCACCATGAGGGAAAGATTAAGAACTGTTTCTTTGGGAACAGATTATAAAGGCGGAGGCCTCCCTAAGGTGAACAAAGTAGATGAAGTGTAAGAAAGAATGGAAGGTAAGGGAAGTGGCCCAGAAGGGCAATAGAGCAACTGGTAGCTTGAGTTAAAAGACAAAATCAAGTGTTCAGACTGACAGTTCAGGAAACTGAAGACCGTGAACAGACTGGCCTTCACATTGGGAAACCAAAATAATGTCCGAGGGAAGGCTATTCCAAAACCAAACCACATATATCTGACTGGAATTTTTATTTAAATTTGATATTTCATTGAGTCTTTTTTATTTCTTTCTCAAGTGCCTCCACGTTCAAACCCTAAGAAGTCCACCCAGATAGGACTTTCTCTCAGTATTTGAAGAGGGTGCATTTCCTTTTGTGTAAGAAAATGGAGCTTATCTAATTTTCTTATTTCCTAAGCGTACTATCTAGTATCTGATATTTATTCTTTAGAAAACAAAGTTCCTCGTTTTTTTTGTTGTTGTTTTTTAAGGTTCAATATTCCCAGAGTGGTGGAAAGATAGGCAGGCAGTTTGGTGCTCGTTAAATAATACCCCATATTTATCTGCGTATCAACAAAATTAGCCCACTACTTCTGTTCTGGATAATTTAGAAAAACAAAATAGCATTTCTTTCAAAACTGTCCCTCTGGATAAGCCCATATCTCAAGTGCTGTGTTAAAGACTGTTCCATAATGTAGAGAATCAAATTAGTATCTAATCTTACAGTCAAACCTGCACAAAAGGTTTTTGTAGAAAAGAGGAAAAACAATGCTGGAGAACACTATACTATCTGAGCTTTTCAAAGTCTTTTCATTGCAACATAGCAGAAACGCTGCTTTCTCTTTCTTCGCCCCCCCCCCTTTTTTTTAAGATTTTATTTTTAAGTAATCTCTATACCCACTGTGGGGATCAAACCCACAACGTCAAGATCAAGAGTCAAGAGTCGCATGCTTTACCAACTGAGTCAGAGAGGCACCCTTGAAGCCTTGCTGAGCAGTCATTTGTTTCAAGCAATTACCATACTTGTTTAAATGTTAAGTTTCATGATAAAATAAATGAGAGTCAAAACCAGTGTTGAAGAAGCTGATCAGCAGTGAGTTGTCTTGGCTGCCTGGATGCTTTTAAACTTTTGCCCTGTGGAACAGAACAGAACAGAACAAATAGTTTAGGCACTTAGAATTGCTAAGGAGCCGTCAAATCGTGAGTCCCACCCTCTCATTTAAACAGATTAAGGTGAATAGTTCGGAGTGCAGAGCCAGGTACTTTGTACTAATGTCATTTAGATCTCAAGATGATTTTCCTCCAGATTACTGTCCTCCTTTTTACTCCTGTCCGGGATCTCCTTTGCATGCACCTTTCCCCACTGAAAACACTTGGCATGTGGTTGTATAAATGCACATTTAATTGTCTCTCTTTTCCATTAGGTTGGAATCTCCATGAAGGTAGGAAATAGAGTTGCTGTTTCAACTTTGTTCACCTCGAGCCCAGTCTCTGGCAGAGAGGAGTGATCCATCATGTTGAATTTCACATGCATATCAGTACGGGGTGGAGAGGCTCGCCTTGTCATCAACACTCTCGGTTGCCTCTGTCCCCAGTAATAATGCATATTCTTTGTTTTCCCTCAATTCTCCGCCTAGTCTGTAAACTCAGTCTAAGCAATTATGTAGTCACGACCCCTCTGCCTTCTGATATTCCTCATCCTACCTGGGCTGAGTATTGGGAGACCTTTCAGAGATAAAGCTCATATAAAAAGTAAAGAGAGGTAATGATTCTCCTAGCTCTTTCTCCTTGAATTTCCATTTACACATTTCCCAATACACACCACAGGCAAACTCTGCCATAAACTTGCTCCTTGTTTATGAATCATGACGTGTGCTTTTTTGAGTACAGTTTGCTTTATTGGTTCCACCTTAGGGAAGGAACTCAGAGCACAATGTCACTGAAGCCAAGGTCCTGGCTTGATCTCTTTCCCTGGTCTGGCCAACTTCAGCACTAGCCTGGTTTATTCTAACAGGCTGCTTTTGCCCTTTCCCTCCCTCTGGTATATAGTTCATAAGTCAGACAAGGTCTCTCCTCAGAGCCTTCTCACTAATGTTGGGTCCCCCAATAATGGGTCCGTGATCAAAGGAGCGAGACTGATACAAAGTGAAGGTTATGTAAGCAAAGCTTTATTTTGGCGCCAAGCATTGAGAATCAACCTCACAGATCAGGGCCGTCTTTTACAATGAGGTGACCCCTCCCAGCCTCACAGACTAACTTTTAGAGAGCAAAGGCCGTGTGGTTGAGTGTGGCCATGCACAGGTGGCCAATGAGATTGCAACACACAGAGAAAACTGCACAGTCATGCTAGCTCAAACACGGGTGGCCAATTGAATTTCAATTTACCCTAGTAGATATTTGAACTAGCCTATCACCTTGGTCAGAATTGGCGCCCAAAAGGCCGGGCCCACATTCTTTGGTAGTCAGGGAGATAGTATGTGCGCTTTACTGATTGAATGTCTCCACCTGGCCTGACTTGTCCTTGCATCTGGGCTCTGTTATCTCTCCCTGACCTGACATGTCCTGGTATATGGGCTCTTTGATCAGGGGCTGGTCGGCCATATCTTACTGGTTTCCCAGACTCGTTTCTAAGTAAGTTCCTCTGGGGGTGGGGCAGGGTCATTTTAAGTTTTACTGCATACACAACAAAATGGCTGTTCAACCAAGGTGAAATCACTCTGGCTAAATAGGCCCTTACAATAACAGATAGCAAGTCAGACTCCTGGTGAAAATCTGGGAGGCCCCCAGCTGTGACCTTCCTGGCTAACAGGCTATTCTTCCCCCTTGCTCACCATCAGCCTCTGATAGGCCAACTCTATACCATCCTCAGGGCCTTTGCACTTCCTTCTCCCTTGTCTGGAGTTCAGTTCACACAGATCTCCCCAGAGCTTGCTCACCCACCTTTTTCCGGTTTTGACTCACATATCACCTGTTTCCTGAGACAGCGCTGGGCACCCTATTTAAAATTACCCATACTTCTTCCCAACACTCAATGTCTCTTCCTGATCACTCCTGATAACCTCCTTAACATTCTCTCTACAGAGTAGTTCTGAAGGTTAAATGAACTACTATATGCAGGAGTTATAAATTCTTCCTGTCAAAGGCAATATTGAAGCCTGGCAACTTTTACTGCATTTTCTTTTGTGGAGGCATTTAACATTTTCTGAACTATATTATAGTTAATTCTGTAAAGGTTCAGGGCTCCTGGGTGGCTTAGTTGGTTAAGCATCTGCCTTCAGCTCATGATCCCAGGGTCTTGGAATGGAGTCCCATGTCAAGCTCCCTGCTCCACAGGGGGCCTGCTTCTCCCTCTGCCTTTGCCTCTCTCTCTCTCTGTCTTTCATGAATGCCACTCTTTTCCAGACATATCAGAGTTGAACTCTGTTTATACTACAGTCTTTCCTGCTGCGGTAGTCGAAATAAAATAAAATCTTTTAAAACAAATTTTCTGTAAAGGCTCTCTCTCCTCTCCTTGACTGGAAGCTCCTTAAAAGAAACCTACCTCTTCCATTTCTCTCATTTATCTGCATCTATATCCTGCAGTTTCTAGAACAATGTCTTATACATGATAGATAAAATTATTTATAGATGAAGGAAAAATCATTCCCCATAACCAGTGAACAAAGTGAGAGGACTCCCCATTTTTCAACATCTTTCAGAGAATTATAATGAACTACGATTTTTCTTTTCATTCCTTTTTTCTCTAAAATTTCACATCATCGGTATGAACAAAAAGCCAAATCTTTACCTTGCCTAAAAAGAAACAATAAAAGAACCAACTGGAAGTCTCAAGGATCAATTCATGGTCCTATTGTTCTGAGTCCCAAGGAGAAGGATAACACTCCCTACAGTCTAGTGTGGGGTTTTAGAGAGCACCATCAGAAACCTTTCCATTCTGCTCTGTCTCTACTCATTTATCTTCCTTAGTCTTGGTTCCACAGCAAACCTACAGCAGTCCTGGAACTGCTGGAATGTGGCTGCTGTCACTGAGACATGCCCTGACTTTGTTGTTCAGAAAGTTCCCAGCATTTTACATTTAAGAACTACAATTCTGATAGACTCTCTTCTCAGCCAAATTTTAGTCAGGCTCTTTTGAACCTTCTTCGCTAGAATTCAACCTTGGTCTGTAGAACTGCAAATGCTCAGCACAAGTGATGCCATCCACACATTACTGTATGCACCATCGCCCCCCCCCCCCCACTCCCAACCCCTACTACACACACTAAGAGATGTGAGTAGTGTAATTGCTAATATCCCATGGTTTCCAACACCCCTGGATGTATCCAGCTTCCCCTTTTATGTTCCTCCCTGGGAAAGCTCAAGAATGCCAAAAGAATTTACTTTTGAGATATATGCAGAGTCAACATCTGCCTCGAATGACAGTTCTTAGACTACAGCGCCCCTACTTTGTTTTTAGAAATGTCTATTTCCCTGACTGTTCCATCTTCTGTTTACTCCTCCTCCTTACTCCCCCATTCTCCCTTTGAAACATCCATTTGTCTCCATATAGATCAGAGTTGAACTCTGTTTATACTAGAATCTCTCCTGCTGCAGTAGTTGAAATAAAATCTGCCTCACCTTTAACAAACAGCTAATTCTGCTTATATTTGACAAATCTGAACTGAGTGTCTGAGTGACTTCTGGGCTGTCTTATGCTCATGAAAATTTTCCTAGCCCAGAGTTTCTGTAAGTGTGTGTGTGTGTGTGTGTGTGTGTGTGTGTGTGTGTGGTTTTTCAAACATAAAACTTATTAGATCTTGCAATAACATTTTTGGAAAGGCTATATGGAGATACAAATACAAATCATGGATTTTTATATTAAATATTTTGAAAAGAAAAATCATTATTAAGGAGTAGGATTTAAAGAGCTTATTACAATGAATAAATACATTTTTTTAAAAAAAGCAATAATTTTGAAAAACTCTCATCTCAAATTTTCAAGATTGTTGGCCCTGGGCTTTAGTTCAATAAATGCAGCTACAGGACCTGATGCTGTCATCTACTGATGCTTTATAAGACTGTCTTATAATTCTTTTAATTTATCTGCATTTTCAAAGCATTTGCTTGACAGATTTTAGATGAGCAGCTAATCTGTCATTTACAGAAGGGACAGTGATGAGAGGGAGCAATGCCTAATTCATCCATATGCTCTTTTATCTGTTGATTTAATTTATTTAATTCATTCTTTACTAAAAGTATTGACAGAGGGGAAAAATATTTAATCACAATCTTGCAGGTTAAAAAAAAAAAGATGCTGATATCAGGCTCAAGGCAGCAGGAGAAAACTGGGATGTTGATGATCCCAGGAGGAAAGGAAAATGTGATTGAGTGATGTTTATCTGACCTATTTTATTCTGAATTGTTATGGATGCAGCAGTAGTGGTGGAAAGCTGCATGCGTGTGACAGGTATTCACCAAAGGATTTTTTTCTGCACTGTCTATAATCATGAACATGATTTCTTACCCACATCCCACTGTAGAATTTTTGTTAGGGTTGTGATTGCAGCAAATCAGAAGCCCAGGCTTGTGATTATATTTTATGGAGAAGGAATGGTCATTTTGTGTTGCTTAGACTTTGAAGGTTTTTTTGATGGTGTTTGTTCCATTTTAAATTTTTATTTACTTAATTTTTTTGTTAAGCTCTCAGAATTCTTGGTCATCTGGCTGAGGAGATATCCAAAAAGGTAATAATATACTAAGTTACAAAACTATTTTTATTTTGTTTTTAATTTGTTGGTCTTGGTGGTTTTAAAACCAGGGATAAAAATATTTGGAATAGTAAGAATAGGATTCAATTTCTACTCTTAGAAAAGAAGTTTTTGCTCCTCAGTAAAATTGATGAAAAAACATTACTACTAATGACAAAGCAAATTTTTTTTTCTAGGTAGGGAAGGGGAGTAGTTCTGGTTGACATTTGTTCCAATTGACTCTGTGGAGTGGGAAATTTAGAAATTATAAGAAATGTGCTATGTAGAGATAATGGAAAAGCAGAGAAACCAATTTAGAGATTGCTTAAGTGGAGGTACTCTAAGGTCTTACAACTTTTCTGAAGACTGGTGTAAGACTTTGGCTTGCTTTTGCATCAAATTGTTGAAATTGTATTTATAGCTTATCTTCTAATGGAGATTTCTCCCTCTGAGATGTCTATCTACATGATCACATATTCACAAGATAGAGTAATTTTCTTAAAAGTGTCAAGTATCTCAGAAAGTCTAACCCAAGGGACAAATTGCATTTATTTAACAAAGTATGAGCACCTACTATGCCCTAAAAACTATTAAATTCCGTGTGTTCATTGGTGAACAAATGATGCTTGTCTCCATGACAACAGAACAGGACTCCTTTGGCTTGTCACTTTCTGGAAAGTCTTTCTAGGATAGCAACTTCAACACAGTCAGACTTCTCACATGGCAGCTCAGGACTCCAAAAGTATGTGTTCCAAGAAAAAGAAAGTCAGCATTTTATGAATGGACTTGGAAGTCACATTGGTAGTCATGTCTGCCTTGCTCTACATTTCATGATGGGTCACTTAGTCCAGCCCAGATTTAAAGAGAGGGATTTAGATTTCATCTGTTGAAGAGACGAATGTCAAAGAAGTCAAGAAAAGGTGTACAACCCACACAAGAACTTAGAAAAAGAGGAGGATGCAGTTTTGGGGCAGCCAAAGGAAGATGTGGTTTAACACTTCCTTTGCAACACTTCTATTCTAGCAATCTAGAGTTTTCACACTCTTCTTTCTGACCTTCTCCTTTGTGGTTTTATAGAGAAATTGATTCATAGCAAATGACCTTTGTTACCTACTTTAATCCATGATTGATTATGTAAAAAGAAAGAGAGTAACATTTGCTTTCAAGAAAAGTCAGTCAGAAGCAGAAGTAATTCAATTTATGAATTTAATATTGCAAGCTATTGAGCCAGATCAGGGAGAGACAACTCTGCTTTGAAGATTGTTTGTCCTCAACTGAATCAACTTGGGGGTGTCAATCATTTTTTTTTCTTTCGAAGTATTTTGATGAAAAGATAATGGAACCGAAGTAAAACATTTGATTATATGTCAGTGTGTGAGTAAGCACAACAGAGCCAATCTTCAAGAGGTACTTCATGCTCTCACTGAACTGAACAAGCCAGAAAGAACTTCAGCTTCTAAGTGGTTGAGAGTTGGAGACAGTCAACAAACATATATTGCCCCCATCCACTTCTCTCTTGGACCCCAGGTATAGGCACTGGAAAAAGGCAGTGGGGAATTCATTAATCATTATCCCAGCACAGGAATCTCCTTCCCGGGTCCCACTTTGTCTAGTGTGCCATCCTCCATGATTGTTTGTTTGTTTTAAGAGTGGGGAGCGGAAGAGAGAGAATCTTAAGCAGGTTCTAGTGTGGAGCTGATCTCATGACCCTAAGATCATGACCTAAACCAAAATCAAGAGTCAGACACTTTATTCAGTTGAGCCACTCAGGTACCTCTGTTTTCAGTTCAAGGACTTGCTGGAACACTTTTAGTAGGTTATTGACATGAAATAATCCAATAGGAGTCAAGAAAATGTTAGTGATTGTGCTCCGTTTCTTCTCTCTGTCTATCCTGATTCACTTCTTACCATTCGCCACTCTGCCCTATGTCCTGAGAAGCTCACACTCTAGGATTACATCAACAGTCACATTTTGTTTTGTTTTCTTGACCTAGGGCTTCAGTAACAGTGGTGGGTTTCTGAGGTGCAGAGCAGAATAACACAGAGGTATTGCTTCCCACCTGCACCCCACACCGTGCTGAGAGCTGCCTACATCCATTCACTGGAAAGATGAAGATCCTGTCAGAGCCTTTTCATAGCCCCCTCTGCCTCGGGTTTCAGGAACTGCTCTTTTGCCCCATTCAGGTCTAAGTATGGGTTCTGGGTTGTCATTGCCATTATTTCAAAGATACTACAGTGTTACTTGGTGGTTTCTTTAAACTCCCCCTCACCTTGCTAAATAGTTATTCATTAAAATCCTCTTTAAAGTATGTAATTTGAGTATGGCTAGAATGACTTCTGGTTTATTGATTACGCAACTGGATAGATACAGATGCCATTTCTTAAAATGGAGGACCAAGAGTTGACTTTGGGATGTATTATGCTTCTGATGTCCATAATACTTGAGTAGATGTGCAAGCGGGAAGTTGAAATCAGAGAGAAATCTGTGCTGAAGATAAAAAATTCAGAGATGACACAGAGATGCTATATGCCGGAACCCTGTCTTACACAATTGGATGTCAGTGGCCAAACTGAGTGGCAGGCACAGATAAGAAGAGAATTGATGAGCCACTTGAATATTGCAAGGTCAACTCTGCAGACACCAAAAGGGCCAGATCCAAGTTCCTGAGCAGAGGAAAGAAGGGATGACAGCTCCAGTGAAGGCTGGTATGTGGAGTGGCCTGTGAGCTCTGATTCAGTTCTTGAATGTTCTGGGCCCTCGAGCAAAACCTCTCCTGGAGTCCTTTACCAGGAGTCCTTTACCTCTTGTCTGTGCCTGAGCTTTCCCTTATTGGCCACCCTTTCTCCCACCTGCCCCTAATCTCCCAGGCTTCTTCTCTGTAAACCTTATCCTTCCCTGTCCTATTGCCCTAGACTTCCCTATTGTCCCAGAGAAATTCTTTCCTTATTCTGGTAGATCCCCTTTTCCCTTCCCTTAGAACCTTCCTTTCTTCTCCTTACTACTTAATAGATTTCAATGGACCATTAAACTCAGAGTACAAATCATTAGCCTCTGAAAAACTCATTCTCCTTCCAAAAGCCTCCCTGGAGGGAAAATATTTGCATTCCATCCTTTGTAACAAAGAAAGAGAAGAAAAGCAGGGGCTCTGCCCACTAAGCACCTTAAAGAATTTCAAGAAAAATGGAAGAAATTTTATGATGTGATAGGAGGCAGAAGTTGGATGGGGAAATGAAAATGTAAAGTTCGCAATGAAATTGTAGCATAAATAAATCAATGTATAAAAATCCACCTGAGGAGGAAACCAACAGACAGATATTGGAACACTCAAACTAAGAAAGTTTTTTTTTTTTTAAAGATTTTTTTTATTTATTTATTTGACAGAGAGAAATCACAAGTAGATGGAGAGGCAGGCAGAGAGAGAGAGGGAAGCAGGCTCTCTGCTGAGCAGAGAGCCCAATGTGGGACTCGATCCCAGGACTCTGAGATCATGACCTGAGCCGAAGGCAGCGGCTTAACCCACTGAGCCACCCAGGTGCCCCTCAAACTAAGAAAGTTTTAAGGGAAAAAAGAAATTTAGGATAGCAGTTGAAGAAAAAAAAAAAACTTGAATCATAAGAAAAGAGTTATCCTTGATGAGAAAAAAAGGAGTATTCGAGTACACAGGCAGAAATAAGAAAACTGTATTTTGAATATCCAAGGGTATGTTCTTTATATGAACAATGATGAGGAACAGCAGAACCAAGCAATGAAGAGAGTTCACTCCTGAGTTGAGTTTTACATCTCTGGCCCAGAATTTAGGATAAGCCACTAGAACGTTCTGTTCTTACCATCAGTAGCCGATGAGTGGATGAAATGAGGCTTTTAACTTCCCTGTGCCTCACTGCTATGACCTGGATACACAGACAGCTGACCCCACAGACCTGAGGCATTCGATCAGGTTCATGTCTAGTCAATAAGGAAAGAATTCATTCTAACCAGAAAAGTACCAGCCAACAACTTGTGGAGCTTTGGTAAACGCATCCAGAGAACATGTCTATTAGAAAAGAATGAAGCTCCGACTTGCTGAGATTAATCAGCAGTGTTCAGGGCAATATAGGTCCCAGATTCAAGGTAGCCTAGCTGGATGAAAGATACTTTTTCCTCAAGATATTAATATAATGTTGTATTACTGTATTCTCTCAAATTTTAATTTCAAAATGTTACTTTATACCTTTAGAAACCATAAGCTTCCGTCAAATCAACAACAAGCTGAGGAAGAAAAATACAATTGGACAAACTATTTGAGTGAATTGACCTATGTTTGAATGGTAGGAATAATGACTGCAATCACATAGAGGAATCTGGGAGTGACCTTGTGTTGATCTAGGTTCCTACGATTATCAGGAAAATACCACCAACCTTATTATCTTTGAAACTTGGGTTCTTATGTTTCCCCTTGTAAATAAGTCACCTAGAAAGTGTTATGTTTCCTTTCAAATCAGAAATAAAATGCAGCTTGAAGAAAACATTTTCCTTTGAAAACGTGGTACCAGCTAATTTCTAGTTTCTCTGACTATTGAATTATAAATATTAGTAAAGGAAACATGTATAGGAGAAATCAGCCAATCTGTCAGTCAGAGAAAAATGGGAAAACAAGTAGAGAATTTAATAAGAATACAAAGAAAAAATTACAAATACATTAAATTTGAAGTAGCATACCCTGCACACACATTGAGTAACAGGTACACTGTTCCTTGACAACCAAATTCAAATGTCCAAGGACTACATGAATTGGAGTATGTACCCCAAGTTGTTCTGGCTGTATATAAAAAACATATTAAGAATTATTAAATATATAATAATGAGTAATAAAAATTGACTATAAACTCCACAATATCCAAATTAGATAGAATTAACTAGTTCATTTAAGACCATAGACTCACTAAGTATGTTAAGACTCAGAAAAATGAGCAGTGATACTCTTTTTTAAAATATTCTTAAAAATTGTTGTGTTTTATAGTATCATACATTGCTTTAGTGTCTGCTGTATAAAAAGTATTTTAAAAATCTTATTAAGAATCAATCAGTAGGATGATGTCTCAAGTCACTAAAGGAAGAATTAACAGAGGAGAATCTAAAAAAATTTTCAAACCCTATTCACTAGAGGATCAGTAGAGATTGCCTTCTGTGTAGAGATTCACAGTTGGTAGCATTTAGTGACCTTGGTGAAGAAATGATTTTTCAAGCATGAGACACTACA
This sequence comes from Mustela nigripes, assembly GCF_022355385.1. NCBI lineage: Eukaryota > Metazoa > Chordata > Mammalia > Carnivora > Mustelidae > Mustela > Mustela nigripes. The sequence continues at coordinate 129,972,977 of NC_081559.1, read as the reverse complement.
ACTAAGAATTGTTGGTCAAGTAATTTGAGGCAAATACTAAGATTAAGTCTATAGTGTCAACAAACAAATTTTGTTTGTTGTTAAATACAGGTCATCAGGAGTCTCCTAATACACCATAGCACATCATGTTATCCAAGAAGGGACAATGCAACAATTCCTGACCATACTTAAACATGGGAATTTTTTTTTCATAGCTACTATTAGTATTCTTGTGTATCATTTTGTTTCACAAAATGCCTCATAATCTTTCATGGAAAATACTTTGAAAAGTGTGGAGACACTCTGATCATACAACAGTAGCTAAATTATAAATTATATACCAACCTGTGGTCTGGAGTTTACTCTGCTGTTAAGTCAAAGATCTGGGTCAAATATAGGAAAATTAAGGAAAAATTTTTTTTTTCTGCCTATGTGTGCAGTGACCCTACTGGCCACTGTAAGTAGAGAAGGTCAAGGTTGAAAAGGAAAAGGAGAAGTAGGTAAGGTTAGAAAGTTTACTGTGGAGTATGCTAGCCCTCCACTCCTGGTGTCTTCAGTAGTATCAGTGTAAATGACAGGTGCTCAACTGTAGAAGACACAGATCCTGCTCCAAGGAGCTAATCTATTTAGGGAGAAATGTAAGAGGTTCGTCAAGTACATCCAGTGGGATAATTTAGTTAAATACAGGGTTCTGAGGAAGCAATTAAGAGGAGGTATAACCCAATCTTTGAACAGCTGGGAGTTGAGAGTTTGCTCAAGACAGTTTTTCCCAAACAAGGAGTCATAAAGCAAGCTGAATCCTGAAGGATGAATATGAGGCAGCCAGACAATTTTGAGAGGAAGGATGTTTTATGTAGAAGGATTTAAGGAAGTACATGGGAAAGTATAGGCTACTCCAGAAGGGCCCCAAATTATTAAGAACCTGATCCTCAGATAATGGGGAAAATGTTGAGTAAAAGAAAAAGATCTTGCCTGAGAATTAGGGGATTATATTCTAGTTCTAATGTTTCTGTTGATAGGCTCTGACTTAGGTAGTGAAAACCCTTGCAACCTTAATTTTCCTGTCTATCTATTGGGGGTTAATTGTAAGAATAGAGGCTCTGGAAATTTGCTCTCACTTTTAATAATGTTATGAAATTAAACAATATTAATAGTTAATGCCGAATAAAGTTTACCAGACTTTTTTTTTTTTTTTAACCAGACTTTTACTCTTTGCCTATGGCAACACTAAGAAACTGAGACTGAAAGGATTCAAGTAACTTTCTCAAGGTTTCAGAGCTACTAGAATGGAACTGGGATTTAAAATACGGCAAGCTGATTTCAAGCTGATTTCTTAACCATAGGCTAAGTTGCCTCTCAATTCTAAAAAACAAAGGTAATACTGAAAATTATCAGGGCGCCTGGGTGGCTCAGTGGGTTAAGCCGCTGCCTTCGGCTCAGGTCATGATCTCAAGGTCCTGAGATCGAGTCCCGCATCGGGCTCTCTGCTCGGCAGGGAGCCTGCTTCCCTCTCTCTCTCTCTCTCTTTCTGCCTGCCTCTCTGCCTAACTGTGATCTCTCTCTGTCAAATAAATAAATAAAATCTTTAAAAAAAAATTATCAGATTTTATTATTTTTCCCACTTTTGTCAAACCATATAAATACCATCTGTGTGAGACAGGGAAACAACATAGGTAAACTCCTCCAAGCATGCCATATTTGGTTCAAATTTTTCAAATCTTAAAGAATTGTGAAATTAGGTGGTTCCAGCAAATGAATCAGTGAATATCTTAAATACATTCTAATCACTTAGAAGAAATGTTGCTATGTGGTGATCCCAGGCCTACTATTTCTAGAGGTTCACACTGACATTGCAGGTAATTGCCTTGTAAAAGTTGTGGGATTGGTCAGAGTTGCTAGAAGCACTAGAACAAAAAAACTAAAAAAGAAGTCCCAAACTAACTTATGATCTAAATGTCAAAAATAACCTACCCTGTAGCTTTGTTGCTATACTGTCTTCCAGGTCTGTGCCAGAGGACATCGTTAGAGAATCTAGTTATCACAGAACCCTCTGTTCTCAGTATCAAAATCTCCATACATGAGTTCCAAGATGGACACGTGTGTCTGAGAGTAATAGATTCAACAGTATGGTCAAATTGCATTATTTCTAAAACAAAAAACAAATACAACACAAATGGGTGAATATCTTTAACCCATTCTCCCAAATACTTCTTTAAATTAACCTTATCCTTGATTAGAGGTGTTTACATACACACACACACACACACACACACATATATTGTGTGTGTATACTATATACATAACAAGTGTATATGTGTGTATATATATAGTATATGCGCTTGCACTATACATGTTGTGTATTGCATATGTATTGTATGTGTGTAAATATAATATATCATATATAAACATATATACTATATATATTGAAATGGTTAAATATATAAACAAAACCACCAACACCAGCACTTTCATTTATTCACTCACCCATGAGAATCATCCATCTTTTCTTTTCTTTTTCTTTTTTTTTTTTTTTTTTTGTTAAGATTTTATTTACTTACTTGACAGACAGAGATCACAAGTAGGCAGAGAGGCAGGCAGAGGGCGAGGTGGAAGCAGGCTTCCTGCTGAGCAGAGAGTCTGAAGCAGGGCTCAATGCCAGGACCCTGAGATCATGACCAGAGACCAAGGCAGAGGCTTAACCCACTGAGCCACCCAGACACCCGAGAATCTTCCATCTTTAAAACGGTATTTTTTAACACATTTACAACAATAAGAATATTTCTTTCTTTGCAAGAGGAGACATTTTTTGAAGACTGCATAGCAGGGTGGAAAGAACTTGAGCTTTGAGTGTTGCATATTATTTACTTTCTTAGGAGAAATTACTTAACTCCGCTGTGCTCCAATTTCTTTATCTGTAAAATGGAAACAATAGTACCTGCTTTGCAAAATTGAAAGATATTTAAATATAAACATTAGATTTTGTAAGGATACATAAATCTGGTAACAAATTTTCTGACGTGGAAATAGCATTTAATAAAAATTATTATATTACCATTGATATTAGCTACACTACTGTCAGAATTCACTCCCAAATTCTCAAAGTCATCTACAAAATCTTGATTTTTGTATTTTGATTGTTAGTACTTATTCAGCCATTATAAAACTTTGATTTTGATTTTTAGTATTTTATCCAATCATTTAAAAAAAAACTTCTACAAGAAAATAAGAAAAATTTGAAGCCAATACAATTTATCTAATTCTGTTAGACATCCAGGTAGATGGACATACTATTCAGCACACAGAATTAATGCTGAGTATCACTAACAGTGGAAAAATAAATAAAGAAAGAACAGAAAAGAACTTTTTTAAGCCAAAAGGAAAAAAAGAATAAGGATGTTGATAAGAGCCATTTGAGGATTTTCAGTCCACCGCTGACAGTAAATATGTTGCAGCTCCTTTGTTCTAGATGAAATAAAATAGTCCCTATTGAGTAATGGAACTTAGTTTCTGTCTTGAAGGAATAATTACAGAATAATAATGGGATCACTAAGAAATTTATGAGAGTAGAATAAGTGTCTTTACTATAATACCACGCTATGATGAAGTAAAGTAATTCAACAGACCCATCTCATCAAAGCCACTTGAAAGTGTTAATGTCTTCCAAATGTCAAAACAAGACGACAATTTAGTTAAAAAAGAGTCAAATTCCTTGAGTGTGTGTTAACAAAACATATATGTTTAAAGAACTAAAGTTTTAAATCTTAAACCAGTTTCTTTGAAGTCTTAAGAAGAATTTTCAGGCATCGTAACACCCATCATCATGTCCCTAATGCCACAGCCAGCTTCCCAGACCAAGACTGGTGTAATCACACAGGGCACTGAGCTAAAAAGGGTGCTAGGCTTGAAGTTTAATGTTTTGTGGTTACCGTATTAAAGTTCTGAAGAATTCTGTCTTTGATTCGTCTGTGCTTGGTAAATGAAGACCTATAGGACAATGGAACATGCACCACAGTCTTGAACATGCATGATCCTGCCTCATGCCTGCCTCCCTCTCATGGGTTCTTAACTGCCCATGGGTTCTCAACTGCCCAGTCGCCCATCCCTGGCACAGTGGTTGCTATTTAACCTGTCGGTTGATGCCCCTGCCCAGTGATATTGACTGCCTTCCACACCTGGTGGGCACCTGTGTTCAGAGATTATATGTATAGCGTCCTGTGTCTGAGGGCAGGGCCTGCTGGCAACTGGGCCTGTCCAAGACTGGAAGAACCATGGCACACTCACAAGCGACTACCAAACCTCTCAACCATACTGAAGAAGTACCAAGGGTGCCCTGGTGCAGAAACTAATCCCTTGGAGTGGCCTGTCCATTATGGGCTCTAGCATGAATCTTTGGGAAGGGAAGATAGATGCCCAGGAAATGAAGTATCCCATTGTCTGAAAGATCACAAACCTGAGTAGCAAATAACATATACCAGGACAGGTCAAGAAAGAGAGTGAAAGAAAATAAAAAGATAATATTTTCATACCTTTAATGATATTGTTCTTGCTTTTTGAATAAGAGGCTCCACTTTTTTTTTCATTTTTCCACTTGCACCTACAAATTAGTTAACCAGCTCTGCCTAGTGCTTAATGTGATGGGTACATAGTAGGAACCCAATATATTTATTCAATGGATGGTGAATGTAATCTTCATTGAAGAGACTGTTATTGTCAGTCTTGACAGCTTTATTTATCCAGTCATGAGAAGTCACGTCATAGTTCACTAAAAGGAGAATGTATCCTGGTAGGTACGAGGAAGGGAGAGTAATCGTAGCTGGAGTCTCAGTTTTGGAGGATTAGAGACAGTTGTTAGAATTCTTATTCTTGTCCTATATTAGCTAGAGAAAAAAAGCCAAGACTCAAGACCACATTGTGCCTCAATCCAGCAACTTTTACTCTTGGTTCATTCCAAGAGTATTAAGGACCCCAACTTATGAATCTCAAAGCACCTTTTCTCCAAATAATTCAAATGACTCTTCCAATTTACAGAGCTCAAAGCAATTTTTTCCTCAAATAATTCCAGGTTTCTTTCTTTTTTTTTTTTTTTAAGATTTTATTTATTTATTTGACAGACAGAGATCACAACTAGGCAGAGAGGCAGGCAAAGAAAGAGGGGGAAGCAAGCACCCTGCTGAGCAGAAAGCCCAATATGGGGCTAGATCTCAGAACCCTAAGATCATGATCTGAGCTGAAAACAGAGGCTTAACCCACTGAGCCACCAAGGCGCCCCACCAATTCCAGTTTTATTCTCCTTCTAAGCTTGTCTTTTTTATAAGATTTCCTTTGGGGGAAAAAAAAAGTTTGAAACTACCATAAGAGGCATCTTTACAAAACAAAATCTGGAGGCTTATTCTCTGGGAAGAGGGTGTGAACACAATTTTCTCTATTCCTTTTACCAAATATAACTACAAACCATGGGAATATATAATACTAGCCAAAGAGGACCATGAAAGGTGGCAGTGAGATGCCAGACCAGTCAGGGATCTCGAGAACTGAGGAATGAATGACATGCAGTAAGTTCTCTGAATTTTCTTTTTTCCACAGAGGAGGAACTGAAGAATCTGGCAACCCAGAAATGCCAATAGGTACAGACACAAAAAAGTCCGAAGTAAAACTTCTTTCTTTAACCAAAGGAAAGGGGCAGCCAGCCAAGACAGAAAGAAACTTTTTAAATAGTAACTACTCCAACCAAACAATTTGGGAAGAACAAAAGGTGACCTCACCCCACTCCATGCCAGGGAAGGCTAGACTTCCATGCTCATGAGGCTATAATGAGAAGCTCCAAAACTCTGCCAGAGGGGTATTAAAAAAAGACCAAGTAGGAAGGCAGGACTTTCATTTATCTGGTAATATATCTCCTTTATCCCCTCCAATGTCATTGGGAATAAAATGGGAACCCTGAATTTTCTACCCTCATCCAGCATTAATGAGAAAAGCCAAATCCCTCACACTGGGGTGGTGTCAGAGAAAGCCCAGTAAAATTTCACCTTCACCATCACTAAACAATAATGAGGTCATCCCATTCTGGTATCAGTGGAAAACATGCAAAGAGCTAGAAATCCTGGCAATGCCCAAAAGTAATGAGCCAGCCTCCCTTGGGTGTCAATAGAAGCCAAATGGCAGGACTAGAGTGGCACCCACCCTCCCCTGCCAGAGCAGAGTACAGGAGTTCACGTAAAACAGAAAATCTAAATAAGATCCAAAGTTTCATAATAGAAAAATATCAGTTTTCTTTACTTTTCTCTTCTCTTTTCTTTTTTAAGATTTTGTTTATTTGAGAGAGAGAGAGACAGAGACAGAGATAGCTATAAAGAAAATGATATAAAGCATAAGCAGGGAGGGAGGATGTGGAGCTCCATCCCAGGACCCCAGGATCGTGACCTGAGCCAAAGGCAGATGCTTAACCGACTGAGCCACCCAGCCCCCCCCCCAAAATGTCCAGTTTTCATAGAAACTTACTTTCCAAACTAAGAACTATGAATTTCTAAAAATGCCAGCAAAAAGATAATGGATAGAGGCCAGCACTGATATGCCAGACATCTTAGAGTGATCTCTTCAAGATTTTAAAGCAGCCATGATCAAAAGGTTTCAGTGAGGAATTAAGAACAAGCTTGAGGGTGCCTGGGTGGCTCAGTGGTTAAGCCGCTGCCTTTGGCTCAGGTCATGATCTTGGGGTCCTGGGATCGAGCCCCGCATCGAGCTCTCTACTCAGCAGGGAGCCTGCTTCCTCCTCTCTCTCTGCCTGCCTCTCTGTCTGCTTGTGATCTCTCTCTGTCAAATAAATAAATAAAATCTTAAAAAAAAAAAAGAACAAGCTTGAAACAAAAAAGTAGAAAACCTCAGAACAGACACAGAAAACTTCAGCAAAGAATAGGAGATATAAAGAAAAATCAAATCAATATTTCAGAACTGAAAAATATAAAAACCAAGACAAAAAAATGCAATAGATGGGCCAAAAGCAGAATGTAGGACAGAGGAGAGAATCAATGAAATGGAAAATAAAATGATACATATAATCCATGCTAAGCAGCAGTGAGAAAATAGACTGAAAAAATAAAAATAAACAGAGCCCCAGAAACTTGTGGATTATAATAATAGGTATACTATTCATATCATCAGAGTCTCATAAGGAAAAAAGAATTATCAGTGAGACAGAAAAATACTCAAAGGAATAATGGCTGAAATTATTTCACAAATTTGTGAAATTAGCAAGTGACATAAATCTTCATACCTAAGAAGTTGAACAAATCCTATACAGGATTTACTCCAAAATGTTCAGTTTCATACTTCTGAGAACTAAAAAGAAGGGAAAAAAATTGAAAGCAGCTAGAGAAAAGGACACATATCAGGTTTTAATAGCAGTATCATTCATGAGAAACCATGGAGACCATAAAAAATGGCAAAATGTATTTCAAGTGCTAAAAATAAAAGAACTGTCAAACTAGAACCATATACCCAGTTAAGATATCCTCTGGCAAGTAATGGGAAATAAAGACATTCTCAGATAAAGGAAAACCAAGAAAATTTGTTGTCACAGATCTATTCTAAAAGTATGCTTAAAGGAAGCTCTCTAAACAGAATGGAAATGATAAGAGAGAACAAAACAAAGCAAAACAAAAATACAAAGAAAAAAGGGAAACTTTAGGACATCAAGAAGGAATAAAGAACATGACAAGCAAAAATATGAGTAAACTCAATTTGCATTCCTTCTTTTGAGTTTTAAAAATTATGCTTGATAGTTGAACCAACAGTTATAATGTTGTCTGATGTGGTTCTAAATCTATATACAGGAAATATTTAAGACAATTATATTGTAAATGGAGCAGAGTAAGGGGAGGTAAAGTTTCTAATTTCACTTGAACTGGTAAAATTATGATACCAGTAACACCTAGAGAATACTACAAATATATGTACAAAAATAAACTCAGAAACAGGAGAGATAAATCAAAATGAAATTCTGATAAATATATAAGTAACCCATAGGAATGGAAGAAGAAAATGAGAGGAATCAGTCTATCTGATTTCAAGACTTCCTATATCTCTACAGTGATCAAGACAGTGTGGTTTTTGTGGTGAGAAATATGTATCAATCAGTGGAACAGAAGAGAAAATACAGAAATATATCCACCCAGAAGTACCCAACTGAATTCTGATGGAAAGGCAATAGGGCAATTCAATGCAGGAAAGAAAGCCTTTTCAACATACAACATGGGGGTGACTGGGCATCAGTAGAGAAAAATGAACCTCAACCTAACTCGCAGATCTCAAGTGAAAATTCCTTCATTATGAATTACAGACTTACACATAAAATGTAAAGCAATAAAACTTATAGAAAAACACTAATAGAAAATTTGGGGATCCAGTCCTATGCAAAAAATTCTTACACTTGACACCAAAAACATGATGTTTAAAAGAAAAAAAATGATAATTTTTTAACATTAAAAATACTTGCTATGAAAAATACCCTGTTAAAGAGGATTAAGGGACAAGCTATAAATCACAAATCACATATATGATAAAGGGCTAGGATCTAGAATATATAAAGAACTCTTAATTTCTGCAATAAGAAAAAAAAAATAAAATTATCATATTAGAACATGGACCAAAAAATACAAAAAGATAATTTACTGAAGAAGTATATGTATGGGGTAAGTACATGAAAAGGTCTTCAGATCATTAGCCATTAGGAAGATGCAAATTAAAAGTGAAAATAGATACCACTACACATCTATCAGAATGGCTAAAATAAAAAATAGTGACAGCAGCAGATTCTGGTAAGGATGCAGAGAAAAGAGATTACTCATATTTTACTGGTGGGAATGTAAGATGATATGGTTACTCCAGAAAATAGGCAAGTTTTTAAAAAACTAAACATGCAGCTAATATACAACACTGAAATTATTCTCCTGGACGTTTATACCAAAGAAATGAAGTCTTGTACACATAAAAACCCATACACAAATGTCACAGTGGCTTTATCATAAAACCCCAAACTAGAAACCAGCCAGACGTCCTTCAAGAGGTAAATGGCTGAAGCTCAGTATACCTACACCATGGAATCCTGCTAAGCTATAAAAAGGAATGAAGTATTGATACATGCATCAACCTAGATCAATCTTTTTTTTTTTTTAAGACTTATTTATTTGAGAGAGAGAGAGCAAGTGCACACAGAGGGAGAGGGGGAAGCAGACTCCCCACTGGGCAGGAAACCCAATGCAAGGCCCTATCCCAGGACCCCAGAATCATGACACAAGCCGAAGGCAGACACTTAAGCAACTGAGCCACCTAGGTGCCCCAATATAGATGAATCTTTACAGAATTATCCTGATTGAAAAAAAAATCCAATCTCAAATTGTTGAATACTATATGATTTGAATTTATAATATTCTTTTTTAAAAGGATTTATGTATTTCTTTGAGAGAGAGCACAAATGCCTGAGTGAGGGGTGGGACAATGGGAGAGGGAGAGGAAAAGAATCTCAAGCAGACTCCCCACTGAGCCAGAGCCCTATGCAGGACTCAAAGCCTGGCTCGATCCCACAACCCTGAGATCATGACCTGACCTGAAATCAACAGTTAGATGCCTAACTGAGTCATCCAGATGTCCCTGAATTATACAATAGTCTTAAATGACAAATGGCTAGAAATGAAAAACATTGCTGGCCAAAGTTAAGAAAGGAGTAAGGGCTGGAGGGAAGAGAATGTGGGAGGAGAAGGTGAACCATCTGGTGATGGAAATGTTCTGTATCGAGTTTGTATCAATGTAAATATTCTGGTTTTGATATTGTGCCATAGTATTGTAAAATGTTACCAATAGGAGCAACAGAGTCATGGTCAAGTGGGAGCTCTTCCTATTGTTCCTTACAATTGCATGTAAATCCTCAATTACCTCTTCGTAAAATGTTTACACAACTAAAACTATTAAATTTTAGAGTTACCAAAATCAAAGAAAAAATCATAGTTACTGCATTAAATAGATTATACTTTTGGGGTACCTGGGTGACTCTGTCAGTTAAGCTTCTGACTCTTGACTCTTGATTTCGGCTCAGGTCATGATCTCAGAGTCCTGGGATCAACCCCTAAGTGGGGCTCTGCACTCACCACAGCATCTTCTTGTCCTTCTCCCTCTGCTCCTCCTCCTGCTTGAGTGCTCTCTCCCTGTCTCTCTTTCTCATGTAAATAAATAAAAATCTTTCAAAAAATAGATTATGCTTTTGAACAATTAGATTTATTAATATCACAAGAATTTTAAAAAGTAAAACCATACCACCTGTTTTTATAGGACCTTTCTGTCTTTGAGTGTTTCTGGAATAACATAATTCAGAAAGCCCTTTATGTAAAATTGAAAATGATCATTTAGTATTTCCTAACAGAGCAAAGAAACTAGAAAGTTTTGGTTCAGTCAAAATCATTGCAAAATTGCCACAATTAAAATACAGTGAAAATTAGAGTGATAAGCAAATCCAGAAGAGGAATTTTTTGAGCACTACATTATAGTCATGAAAGTGTTAATGTACATTTTTGAAAACCCCAGTTCACATATTTATGTACTTTCCAAAGACCTTCGTGTTCTAGAATTTTAATATATGCCTTGGGTGTTTATTAATAGGCACTTTGGAAAATCATTCAGGCCACTGGCTTTCTTCCTTTTAGTGCTGGGAAATAGTAATTTACTAAATAGCAACTCATTAATGTGAAAGAGTTAATGGAAAAACTGTGTTATGCATTTTGATAATCTACTTCAATAAATATAACCACATAATGATGATTATTTAGAAATATAAGTAGGTATAGTAAATCTAAATAAAGGCATTATTTATAAAGTTGCGATTAGTAATATTTTCCCACGTATTGGTAGGATAAAAGTGTTTTTTGTTTTTTATTTTTTTTTAAGTCTCTTTATTTTAGATTTTTGGTAATCTGGAATTAACAAAAAAGAAAGAAAGAAACAAAAGAAATAATTTCTGGGGAAGTCCAGAGGAAGAACCTTGATTTGGTGTGATTATGGTATATTCTTTATCCTTAAAATTACTATGGATATTATCAAGTGATGTATATTTCCTCTCCTTTTACTTTACAGGGCGAAGCCTTTCAGTCATCACTATGTTGATGAGTCTAGTCTGCTTTTTCTACATCACAATTTCCCAGTGAGAAAGAATATGAAACGATGCAGGGATAAGGAATACTTGCTAGTAGACCACGCCTCTCCTCTCCTCTCCTCTCTTCTCCTCTCCTCTCCTCTCCTCTCCTCTCCTCTCCTCTCTTCTCCTCTCCTCTCCTCTCTTCTCCTCTCCTCTCTCCCCTTCCCTCCCCTCCCTTGTCCTCCCTTCCCCTCCTTCTCCCCTCCCCCGCCTCTTCTCCTCTCACCAACCTGAATGAAGACCCAGAGAGAAGAGGAGGCAGAGGAGCTGCCAAAAATAGAGTATAGGAGAAAGGGAGTGAGATGGGAAGAACCATCAAGACCTTGAAGATTTGTCATCTTCATTGCTATCATTTTCAGTTATATTTTGAATCCAAGAGCTTTTGTGGAGAAAGTGTGTGAGCTTTCATTGAATGGTTTAGAGAAAATTCATCTTTGGTTTAGTGTGCCTGTTCTTCAATGGAATTTTAAATCTGGTTATTCCTGAGCACTAAAAAAATCCATAAGTAAAAACAAAACAAAGCAAACAACATATAAAGCTCTCTATAAGTGCAATGGTGCATTCTAATTATTTTTCAAATTTTTTCAGTTATTCCAGTCATCAGATAGCTATATATATGTATTCATCTTTTTCCTAAACACATATTATTTAAATGAATATTCACTAATATGCCTTATTTACTTTTTATGAATTTTTTTCTTTTTTTTTTTCTTTATAGCTTTCTGTACCTCTTATTTGTACCTTTAAGGCCTGGAATTTTATTTTATTTATTTATTTGTATATTTATTTATTTATTATTTATTTTTTAATTTTTTATAAACATATAATGTATTTGTATCCCCAGGGGTACAGGTCTGTGATTCGCCAGGTTTACACACTTCATAGCACTCATCATAGCACATACCCTCCCCAATGTCCAGAACCCCACCCCACTCTTTGGACTCCCCCTCCCCCCAGCAATCCTCAGTTTGTTTTTTTATTTTAAGAGTCACTTATGGTTTGTTATTTTATTCATTTTTTTAAAATGATTTTATTTTTTTGTGAAAAAGAGAGAGAGAGAGAAGCAGAGGGAGAGAACCTCAAGCAGACTCCATGCCGAGCACTGAGCCTGATGTCGGACTCCATCTCAAGACCATGACTGGCACTTGGCCAGTTGAGACACCCAGGCACCCGGAGGCCTGGAATTCTAGAATGCTTCTGACAAGAGTGTGTTTCAAGCTGGTAGAAATTACCATTGGTTGATAATCATGACTGCTCATTGGTCAATAGTTGTGGGTGAGCTATGGATGGATTTGTCCTTGATAATGAGGTCTTAGCCCCCATGATAGTCATTTCTATCTTTTATGGGGTTCAGAATAGCATCAAATTTTCTTCTGATGCTCCTGAACTTCCCTCATCTACTCTATAAAATATGCCAGTCCCAGCCAAGTGATGATGTTTATTCAGTGTGAGACTAGCCCATAAAAGATTCCTCTATTGGGATACTTTGATGATGCTTCACAGAGACTTGATCTCCAAAGACTGTGCTCTGCTTTCCCTAGGTTTGAAGGAAACTGGTGGAGGTACTGTACAAGGAGGAGGAAATAATGCTTCCCCAAAGAGTCTTTGAGGAGGCAGAAAGGTCTGGTGAGGAATTACAGCACTGCATATCTGCTTTTTGCTTGTCTCTCAAAGAGGGCTTACGACATAGCCCATGCCAGATATATACCCTGTCTGCTCTTCTTCCTTTTACATCCTGTCCTCAATGCGAGGAGGCTGGACTTCACAGGCTGCATCTGCTGGTCCAGGAGGCTGGACCATCATGGGCTAACAGCTGGATTCAGCAAATTGGGAATCTTGGTAAGAGAAGGAGAGGGAAAATGAAGTCAGGGCACATATTTCCCTGGTTCTCTACTCAGTAGGCTGCCACAGACAAATGGTGTCTCTTAATGGTAGGTCACTTTTCTCCAGTACCGCTTTGCACATAATTTTTTAAAAGATTTTATTTATTTATTTGACAGGGAGAGAAAGATAGGAAACACAAGCAGGGAGAGCAGCAGGCAGACAGAGAGGGAGAAGCAGACACCCACTGAGATGAGAGCCTGATGCAGGGTTCTATCACAGGACTCTGGGATCATGACCTGAGGCCAAGGCAGACACTTAAGTGACTGAGTCATCCAGGTGCCCCTCCTTTGTACATAATTATTCAGTGTTTCAGCAATTACTCCTATGCACCATCCCTCAGGACTAGAAGTAGTAGGCCCACTACTGTCAGCCCCAGGGTCCTCAGTTATCCTTCAGATTTTCCCCACTCTACACACACTTCTGTGAATAGTCCTTTTGAAAATAAATCCTCCTTGAGTTATGATAATTGGTGTGTGTTATCTGTTTCCTGTTGAAATCCTGGTTGATAAATATAGTCAATAATGAATAGTTGATTGAATGTTTACTATTCTAAGAGATTTATGGGTATTGAACCATTAAATCCTCTTATGAGGACAAATCAGGAGGTACTATTATTATTCCCATTTTACAGCTGAGGAGAGATTAAACCATATGCCCAAGGTGCACTACAAGAAAGTGGTGGGATGTGATTTGCACCAGAGCATTCTGTCTTCCAGAACTTGGGCTCAGCACAAACACCCATCCGAGGAATGAGTGCAGCTAGAAATGCATGAGGGGTGCAATTTTACTGTTCCTTCAGAAGTACTGGGTATGAGAATTTACATTTTTAGCTAATTTAATCTATAAAGAGTTACTTCACTTTAATTTGCATTTTGTTGATTAATGATGAATATTTATTTCCGTATGTTATCCCTAGCTACTTGTCCTCAAAAGAGATTGTCTTTTTGTGGTCTTTGACTATTTTTCTATTGAGATTATTGAGTAGTTTTCCATTTTATGGGCTCTTTATAAAATCAAATTTCCCCATTTTTATGCATTTTTATCTTTATTCTCTTTTTTGACACAAAATTATACATTTTTGTAACTTCATTCATTTAGAAAAGGTGCTTTTATTATTTAAGAAAGATATGGTCATGGAAATATGTTTATTAAACACATAGAAGGGAAGGAAATAGAATAAAACTCCTTTAGAACCATACCAGTCAGAGATAACTGTTGGTCCCAATTTGAGTTATTTTCATATAGGCTTTATTTAATGTTTGTAAATGATGTTTTACAATATATGCTGTTTTGAAACTTTTAAATTTAAAACACTGTGAATATCTGCATTTCTCTACATTTTTGTATATGGTATTTGATTTTATTTCCATATATAACATTTGTAATTAAAATAAAATGCATCCTTACTGTAAAATATTCAACTAATAAAAAATTTCACTCTGTCATCACTGCCCATACGCTGCATGGGGAGATGCTCATAGCAGTTTGTTGTACAGCCTCAGGATCTCCCTTTATGTACATACAAACCTACAGAGATGGGTTATCAGATGGGCACATGCTTGGTTTACTCAATCTTCCATTTTTGAATATTTATGTTGTTTCCAGATTTTTACTGTTATATTGAAACCCAGGACTCTCAGTAGCTCACATACTCAAAGATATATCGATCCTATCTTTAAGATAAACACTGATCAACAGCTCAAATAAACTACACATTTTTGTGGGGTACTAAAGTCAGACTGCATTTTCTTCCAGGACCCCTCAAAGAGAAAATGATAAAATAATGAACCACATCTTGCAACATATTAATCATAAACATAGCAGTTTGCTTCCAAAGGGGGGATTTCTTTTTATGTTACATTATAAAAAATGTTGTAAATTTATTATAGAAAACTTAAAAACTAAATATAAAAAATCTAAATAAAAATTCCCCCTAAATCTTAATACCCCCAAATAATCACATTTCTCCTTTTAATGTAAATTCATCTATAGTATTTTCTCCTTGTGACATGATCACACCTTACATATTATTATCAAATATTCAGGATCAGGAACAAAAGATCGGAGTGAACAGTTTCTGACTAGATACCCCATGTTCAGTGAGATTTTGTGTTTTCTTGCATCCTACTTTATGGCATTTAGAAAGTTCCAACCACCTCCTAATCTCCGTTTGATACTACTGCCTCTTATTGACTATGATAACCAATATCCTCCCATAAAATCCAGAATGGTTCCCATTACTTGATGCTAAAAGCCTTAAATGATACACTGTGTAAGGAGGATTTCCATATTATTTTTCCAAATTACTTTTTGCTTTCACAACACCATCTGCTGAATAATCCTTATCTTTGTCCTTTCTCACTCAAAACATTCTGGTAAATAACTGAGTCTGTTTCTAGGCCATATTCTTTTAATCTCTCTGTATAATTTTGAACTATGACATTTAGTTATCAGCACTTTCGTTCATTCAACAAGTATTTATTGAGCAGCTATGTTCTTTGTGTTAGCATAGCAGTGATCACAACTAACAAAAGAGGGGCAAAGACAAAGAGTGCAGTGGGCTTTGCTATTTTATGGTGAGTGATAGAGAAGATTTCCCCGGTAAAGCAACAGTTGAGCAGTAAAATGAATGAGGGTAGGAGCTATGTTACTATTTAGAAAAGGAGAATGCCAGTTGGAGGGGAAAGCAAGGGTGAAAACCTTGAGACTCGAGCAGGACTGGAGCATTTCAGGAAGTGCAAAAAAAAAGTCAATACGGTTGAAAGGAAATGATGGGGAGGAAGAAGCAGGAAAAGAGGTCAGAGAGGGACCGGGGACTGGTGGCTCTGAGCGTGTGGGGTCCTGGTAGTTATTTCCCTTTTATACTAAGGAAGATGAGAAGACATGAGAATTCTGAGCCAGGGAGTGAGATTCACTGACATTGCTGGCTGTGGTTTTGTAAATAGAACATGAGGGCCTGAGGTGGAGAATGCGCAGGGCAAGAATGGAGGCCCGGCCACTAATTAGGAGGCCATTGCAATAGTGTAGGTGAAAGCTTTATGATGTATCAGAAGTGGAGTGATAACATCTGAAAATGCTGGTGAAGACTGGTTGTGAGCCTCCAGAAAAGTATGGTCACAGTCTAATAATCTTTCTATTTTGAGTATCAACTAGCCTAGGGCTTAACAACATGTCCCACAAATACTCCTTGAATGAACTCCTTAATGAGACATCCAAAGCCACAGCCTGCTGGACTTCCAGACCAGAGTTCTCTCCTTTCTGCTACTGTCTCTCTACTTTTGGTGTTTTCCTCTCAGAGAAAGACTTCCACAGAGTCACCTTGTTTTCTGTTCTTCAGAGCTTTTCTTAAACACTTCCTCTTCTGGCATGCCTTTCCATGGATGACTTTTACCCTTTTAAAACCTGGTGAATATTGTACCATTCATTTGTTTCCTCCAACAGATAACTTACTGGGTACTTTTTTTTTTTTAATTTATTTATTTGACAGACAGAGATCACAAGTGTACAGAGAGGTAGGCAGAAAGAGAGGGGGAAGCAGACTCCCCGCCAAGCAGAGAGCCCAATGTGGGGCTCCATCCCAGGACCCTGAGATCATGACCTGAGCCGAAGGCAGAGGCTTAACCCACTGAGCCACCCAGGTGCCCCTACTGAGTACTTCTTATCCATTAGACACTCGGTTTGGCTCTTGTAATAAATGTAAAAGTAAGTGAAACAGACAAAATGTTTGCCCACAGGGAGATTACATTGAAGCAGAAGAAGAGAGAAAGTAAAAAATAAACATAAAATGAAAGTCAATGGTAAGGTACACCAGAAGGTGAGACACGCTGTGGGCAGGTGCCAGGAACTCACCTGGGTTCAGGGCTTAGAGGTGGGAAGCAGGGGCAGGTACAGGACCAACTTGGAAGGCCATTCAGATTCACGGTGAGTGGCTAGATGGGCTCTGTCAAATCTTCTACCAATGATTCTCGTTTAATCCTCAAAACAGGTCTTTTGTGTTTCTTATCATTATTGCTTTTCAATTCATTTTTTCACAAGTATCCTCGATATTCACTTTGTAACACAATGTTAAAACACGTTTATTAGTTTTGAGAATCATAACAACATACATTTACGTAGCATTTTATAGTTTCTGCTGATTTTTAATATAATGATTTGTTTGGCTTTGAACCATGATGCCAGTAAAGTGTGTAGCTAAATGAATATTAACATGAACTAAAATTAAGGGAAAGAGTACTCACAAAGAGTTTATTATTTGTCCCCAGCTTTATATATGGGATCAGCGATCTTAGGGTTCACAAAGTCCAATTTAGTAAATGAGATTTGCAATTCATTTTATGTATGTGTGTAAAATTTTCCATCATAAGCCTATTTACTGATTGAATTTGTGATAGTGTTGGAACTCATAATAATGAGGGAAAATGTGGGGGAAAATTCAAGAAGGAAGAATATTGTATAAGTGGCAAATGGGGAGGAAATAAAATCAATGTTCATGCGATTCTAAGAGCAGATCTTGAAAGGGGACTGCTTACCAGAGGTCATCTGCACAGTTGCATTTTAGACACCCGTCCCCCCTCACACAAAGTAAGCTAGCTTCCTCCTAGAGAAAAAGGCACCCTCCAGAGTTTCAAATCAATCATTGTTAGGAAATCCAATGTTAACCTAATGCCTCTTTTTCTCTGCACCATTCCTCCTATTTTGCTCTAATATCTTAAACCCAGCTCTCAGTAAGTTTCTTTTGTCTCTAATACAAAACCATGGGTTTTAAGCTTGCTCAATGTGATGATGGAAATGAGGCTTTACTTGATAAATTAATATGATGGGGAACAATGTTTCATCTGATTTGAACGGCAAAGAATAAATCCCTAACCTCTCACTTTCATTTTTCACAGAAAGATTACATAATGCTTTGGGGAAGGAATCTCAATTAGCCTGATCTATGCAGTCTTCCAACACAGGGGCTGATACAGGACCTGTTCTGGAATATTGAGAAATGATGGTTACAGACTGACCAGTCCAAGAGAAATCAGGGATCACCTCCTTCTGATACCACCATGGTCTCCTGCACATTCCGTAGAATCTTAATGCCAATAAATCTCTCTTTCTTCAAATTGTAATACCATCCTACTGGGTCATTTATTGGAATAATTACCCCATCTCTTCCTACTGTGATATTATAGGAAAATACTTAGTTTCCAATAATCACATTTTCTATGCTGTAGCCTATCAAAGTATAAGTTAATACTCCCTTTTGGCTAGTGTTTTTACTTAAGAAGCAAAATTACTACTTTAAGAAGAAGTAGAGAGTATAATTTCTTAAAAAAAAAACAAAGATCTAAACATTCCATGCCAAATGGAATACAAAGTACAATATGAAATAGATCGCCAAACTCTCTGATTCATTTATGGCTGTTAGCCCTGCTGGTTTTCTACAAAGTGTGCATAGCTGATGTCTTCCACTGAATTGTGTTGCATGGTTTCATATGACAGCAGAGGGAAATGACTTGGAAAATACAAAAAAAAAAAAAAAAATCTAAAACTTTAGAACAACAGCTTAAAGTGTTTAATGAACTATAAACAGCTTCCACTGTTTAAATGTCTATGAGCGGTGCAATGACAAAGAACAGCAAGGAAGGAATATAACTGTGTGCAGTTTATAATTAGAGCTATTAAGAGTACTAAAGTGAATATAGAAAGCAGCTACTAAAAGCGAGCTGCTCACCAAACCTTATACAAAACACACACTCAAGGGTGTGTCTACACTAGCCCTTTAAAAGGAAACACATTAAAGCACATTTGTATCTGCTTGGTGTCAGCATGTAGGCAACAAAAATGCATTACTCCCAAAGAATGCTTTCTATTATGTGCAATAACATCTATATTATACATCACAATGATGAGTATTATTGTGGTGTCATTGCTGTAGCTTTCAACATTAACTCTATGGGAAAATGGACTCTTTCCGAGCACCTTAAACTAAAGAAAAAAAAAAAAAATGCTTGGTGGAAAACATAATGTTTATCAGTGAATTCATGTTAGTCCCAAATGAATTTTATTTGTTAATAATGCATAAATGGGCCTCATGTAGGTATATCCAAGGTTTTTCCCTTTAACTTTTATACTTGGAAAATTTTAAGCAACTTCATTTATTATGAATGAATTGTTTTAGGGTGATAGTGAGGTACTCAGCACCACTAATTACAGTGACTTGGAGTCTAAGAAGAGCCATGTGTGAAAAGGGACTGAAAGACTGTGCCAGGAAGATGTCATATTCCTCCAAGTGCCCATAACTCATCGTGCCCACAATAAGACAAAACCAGACAAAAACAAACAAACAGAAACCACTGCTATACAAGGTTCAGTGCACAGTCTTTGTTCATACCCCAGTTATCTTACCGGCCTTCAAATTACTTCTTTGCCATCCTCTGTTACAGCACAAGGGGTCTGCAAATGTCAGTGGCACAATTCAAATATGGTTAAGTTCAAGGGAAGTATGTGGTAACCATCCATTTTCCTATGAAAGATCTATGATTGATTACAGCTGAGGTCCCTAAGACCTTCTTATGTGAAAGAGGCAGGCTTGAGAGGGTGAATGTTGGCCCAAATCTCATTTTATTATTAACAAGCAGGCTGGCTTTCCATGTTGACTCAAACTCGGAATCTCGGTGTCTTCCCATATAATGTAGATTGTGTTACCAAGTTCACAGTCTTTTATTAGACCAAGTAGAATGCATACATTCATGCATGCATACATATCATACATCTAGCATCTGGCTCAATATATAGTAGTTTAACTCCTCAGTCCTGGTTCCTAAGGCTAACAATTCTTTAAGATACAATACATTTTTCTGTGTTGTTTTTACTGACTTTAGTAGTAACCCCAGGAATTTCCTGCTTGAAATATCTTTCTGTCCACACTCAAAATGGAGAAAGTAGATGTTTGAGTTGGTTGTGTAACTGCAACCATTTGGTTCCCACATGAAATTTTATGTTGGACAACATGTAACTTCACAGAGTAGTTAATAAGATGAAGAAATGGTGCTCCGGGGGCCCTCTCAGGCTCCAGCGACCCTCCAGAAACCAGCTGCTCCATCAGCTCTCACCCTACAGCTGAGACAAAGATAGTACTCGTGCATCCCTCTTGTGCTGTGGGACGGGAACCCTTGGGAATCGAGACTGCTGTGAGGTCGCTCATGAGCCATCAGAACAAAGAACACACCTTGGATTGCATCTTCAAAAACTTTTTTTTTTTTTCAAATAATCATATGTTTCTGAAAATTTGGATGGAGCCTTTTAAGGGCCACCATTCTACTCAATATACCAGCTCATAAAAAATTAACTGAACTCCTTCATGGAGTATCAGAAGGCCTTCATCTAAAACTGTACTCTACTGAGTCCCTTGGATAATATGCTCAGCCATGCTAAACTGCTTGCTGCTTCTAGAATGCTGCTTCCTATTCCCCTCTCGGAGCCTTTGCTCACTGCTTTATCTGCCAAGCATTAGCTTCATTATTTTTCTGCCTACCGATTGTGATGCATCTTTTAAGACTCAGTTTAAGCATTACTTCCTTTATGAACCATGTCCTGAATCCTGAACCCACTGGATTATCACGGAGCTCACAATAGAAGTATTGTGATATTATTGTAATCACATATTACGTGAATATTTGGAAGCTCATTTGTACCTATCAGGCTCCTCCTACCCTCAATCACCTCCCTTCATCCTCATTAGCCTGTATCTTTTATCTTTAAATTTACATCTCATAGAATTTAATCTCCAGAATCTGGTATGGCACTCTGCAGATAGTAAGCTTTTAATAAAAGACTGCTAAATAACATTGACAAGTGAGTACCTACTATATACTAGTCACCTTGCAGGGAATTTATGTATGAGATAATATTTGCTGTAATCCTCAAAACAGGACTGTAAGGCAATACTCCTAGTCCTACTTCAACACTGAAAGACTAAGACTTAGAGTAGTAAATAGCTTGCTCAATGCCAATAGAGAAAAATTAGAAACATTGGTATTTGAACTGAGGTTGTCTAACTTAAGCCATTGTTATTTTCAGTTAAAAATATTGATCATCTAAATATTGTTATTAGAAATTGAATGTTATTAGAAATTAGAAACAATGTTATTAAACATTGTTACTAGAAATGTGTGTGAGGCATTGGAGTTGGTCAAGTAGGATTTTGGACCTAGAGAGATCCGAATTATAGATACACTTTATTAAAATAATGCTTTTTGTTTACCTACTATGGGCCAGGTGTTATTCTCACCTGGGCATATAGCTAGGAATAAATAACTCCAAATCCCTGCTCTTACGTAGTCTACATTTTCAGTGGAAGAGAGGGGAATGAATGAATAAATGATAAGTGCTAAGGAGAAGAAAGTGAATCAGAGTAAGAAGACAGAGTGATGCAGGGGTCCTTTTATAGTCCTTTTTCAAAAGGGTCTGCCATTTGAGCCAAGATCTCAATGAAGTAATGGAAAGGAACAGCCATGAAGCAACTGAGACTACTCTGAGAAGGAACAGCCTGCATAAACACCTTACACTGAGGAGCTCGGGACAGCATTAGGAAGCCAAGGGCAGCAAGGAGGCCAGTATGGACAGAATGGAATAGTCAATGAGGACAGAACTGGAGATACATCCCAGAAGGGTGAGGGAACCTCATCTTGGAGGTCTTATCAGATACTGAATTTTTCTGTGAGTGAGATGGGAAGTCACTGGAGGTTTCTGAGCACAGGTATGATTGTGATCTGACTTAAATTTTAAAGGGCCATTCAGGTGTGAGAGGATTCAAGAAGTCTTCAGATTGTTGGGGCCAACCATGATAGTGGCTTCATCAGCATAGAGGCAGAAGAGTTCGGAGGAATTAGTGGGCTTCTGTATACATATATGTAAAAGATACTGTGAATGTGGGGTGTAAGGTAAACAGCATATTGGAGAGTGACCCTCAGATTCAAAGAGCCTCTAGCCTCTACATGTCATCTCAAGTCATAAGAACGAGAGAGGAAAACTATGGTGAGTAATCATCCTGTGAAATGCCTACATTTATAACAGCATTTAAAAACTCCTACAGTTGTAAACACTAGAAATAAAATGAGAGCCAACGTGAGCCACATATGCATTCTAAAACATTCTAGGAGCAACATTAAGTCAAAAATAATCAGAGAAATGCATTTTAGTATGCACTTTGCTTATCCCAGTACATCCAAAATGCCACCAACATGTAATTAATATAAAATACAATTGATCTTCATTATTTGTGGGTTCTGTATTCAAAAATTTACCTAAGAGCTAAAATTTGCCATAACCCCCAAATCAATGCACTCAATCCTTTTACAGTCATTCACCAACATGCCTGGATTGGTGAAAAGTCATGTCACTGGGCATGCATGTTCTCAGCTGAGGAAAACAATGTGATGCTTTGCCTCCCTGTGTCAGCTTTTATGCTTTAAAACAAGTATTCTTTTGAAGGTATATTCAGCATCACATAGCCCCCATTTTTTGTACTGTTTGATGGTGATTCTGCTATTTAAAATGGTCACCAAGCATAGTGCTGAAGTTCCGTCTAGCATTCTTAGGTACAAGAAGGCTGGAGTGTATCTTACGGCGGAAACAACATTTATTAGATTAAGCATTGTTCAGGCACGAGTTATAGTGCTATTGGCCATGAGTTCATTGTTATGAATCAACAATATAGATTAAATAAAATATCTTTAATGAGAAATACACATAACACAAGGTTATGTATTGATTGGTAAATGAAAGTATTATGACCAAAGGATGAAAGGAAACTAACCCTGTATTCCTCCTGGGAGCAATAATTCAGTATTCACTAATTTGTGTTCCCAAAGTATTATAGAGCATAACTGCTACAAATAATAAGAGTTGGCTGTTGTTAATGAGATAATTTACATGAGTTTTTCATACTGAGTGTACTCAGTGTTCAAATTCTGGTGAGTATATTACCCTTACATCATATCTTATTTTGAACTAGCCACATTTCAGAAGCCTAATAGTCACATGTGACTACTGACCACCATTTTGGACACCAGAGACTTATAACTAGGATAGAGGAAAATGAAACAGCAGACAAGATTAAAAAGGAATGGCTGGAGAGTTAGAGAAGAAAAACCAGAGAAGTCTGATGGTGTGGAAGAAGGCATGAAAGGGAGAAGTTGCTCAAAGACAAAGTTCCATTCATATGGAAAGTTCCTGAGACATCAAGGACAATGTGTTCTTTATTTCTGGCCACATGGACTTTATCATTTATCTTAGCAAGTGATATGTAGTTCAAAAGTGATGACAGAGAGCTGGTGAAATTATGTTTAGGGGGTGAGAAAGTGGAGAAATTGGTTAGAAAACCCTTCAGAGAATATTGGCTATGAAAAAGAGCTCAGATGTCAATTGTGTACTTGAAAAGATATTAATGAATGCTAATTATGAGCACAAACACCTAAAAGTGTAGGGAATTGCTGGCATATTTGTGAAACCTACTAAGAAGGAACTGTTAGAGCTTTAGATTTTTTTTTTTTTTTTCTATAACAAAAAGTACCAACTGCCCATTTTTTTCCCTTGGGGAGGAACACAGTTGTCTCACATAGCAACAGACTTGACAGTTGTGTGACTTGCAACATGGAAAATGAAATTCATATAAAGTCAGCTGCCTTGTGCCAGGGCTTCATTGGTAAAGGAAAGAACTTTCCTTTTTCTTCTCTAGGCATGTGATTACAAAGTAGCTCTCCCATGGTATTAGAATTGGACTGATTTTCAACTTGACAACTTTTGCTCTGCAGGGTGATTGGAAGTAAGCAATTAAAAAAAAAAAGTGTTGCTTTGTGTTGTTGCTGATTTTAAAACTTGTTTTATGTTTCAGATTGGTCTGGGTGTACAAGCCTTATAGCACCATGAACCTAAGCAGGAAAAATACAAGGGTGCATGGAATGTCTCACAAGTACTGTGTCGGCCAATGTTGGTGTCTTCTGGTGTCTGAGGCTTAGGAAGCATGGAGTCTCCCAGAATAACTGGTTTCTGGAGAGTTATTGGAACCTGAAGAACCCTAAAACATCATATTCTCCTCTTATTAACTACTCTGTAAAGTGACATGTTGTCCAAAATGTTTTCAGATGGGAAACCAAATAGTTATGCAACCTACTCTGACTTCTGCTTTCTTCATTTTGAGTGTGGGTAGAAAAAATATTTCAGGAAAGGACTGATTTTCTGCATAATAAATGAGTATGCTGCATGTTAATGACTTGAAGACAGCCTATAAACATAAATTCTTATTATGTTCCAGAAATGCTGCTCATGAACCAAAACATGAGATAGTATAATTTTCTTAATAGATCGGGACCACCAAAGAGTGCTCCTAAAATATACGTTTTGGTTTCCTTATTTGTTGGCCCACAGTAATATTATTCTTTTATGGTGGGTAAAAGAATCCCTTCCGTGAGAGACTGCACCTCGTCCCTGGTCCTTGCTGGTGAACAGCTTTGAGAAATCTGCTCCAGGGCACAGGATGATATTTCTGGGCACAGTGTATAACCTCTTCTTAAAAATATCCTCTTAAAAATATCTCATATCTCCAATAAGACTCGGAACTGGCTAATCATCAGTGAATGGCTTATATGAACTCAACAAGGACCTTGTTTTGAATATGCCAGGGTCAAATTAAAGTCATCTCATGTTGGGTAGAGTAATAGTTGACATCAGGGTTTAAGAATAAATTCATTCACTTACACCTCGTACTTATTTTTATGATAAGACTTGGGATACCTTATCATAACAGGCGAAGGGAAAACTATTAATGACTTCTGACGGACACAATTCACTAGGCTTTGGAAATAGCTACCAATAACATTCTTTGGCAAATGCATTGTACCAGTGCAAAACAGATAGAGTCAATATCAATATCAATATCTATCAATAGATAAAGCAGCTCTGCTTTACTCATATTGTGATAAGACAAAAAGGTAGGCTAGGGCACCAAGAACTTCCATAAAACTGTATCTATTACCACGAAACAAAAAATCCGAAGCAATGAGGGAAGCACTCAGTAGACCAAGCCCATTGTTGTATGCACAGAGTAGCACGTACTGGTAATCTGATGCTGGAAGAAAATACATAGTGGGTGATGGAAAACAGATGGAGAAGGGTGGAGAAGTCAAAGGATGGAACCATTAGCAACATTTGAAGGGTCACTGGACATAGCTGAAAGTCAATTGCATCCCACTGTACAGCCACTGAAATAGTTTACAGGGAGTTCCTCAGATTCTTTTCACATATATGTGCATTTAGAGCAGTGTGTTTTCCCTTTCCCCACCTCTTAAACTCTTTCAGATCACTTGAGGTTTGATTTTGCACACTGAAGACAAATGTATTAAGCTGCTAAATGTTCTGAACATCATCTGGATACTTAGAAACAGTTTACATTCTTCCGTAGTGTTTAATGGATCTAAAACAGCCCCATACCAAATGCTATATGAATTTATTTTATTTAGTTGCATTAAGTTTTGATGAAAACTGGGCTTTCAATTTCAGGTGCAGCCATATGTGAATTAAATGAGTATTATGTATGTCACACCACCTTGAAATTTAATGTTCATGCTTTAGGAACAAGTTTACAATCTCCTTTTGTCTTAGAACCAGGTCTTTGTGTGTTCCACGTGAGTGGTTAAGAGTGTGTTGATGCATTTCAGTGGCTACAAGAAAAACAACTGAATTGGGGGACAAAAAAACACACCGATTGATTTCCACCCACAGTAATTACACGATCTTTCTTACTTTGTGCAATTCCTGTGCAGAGTTAATCATCCTTTAACAATAACCCAGATATTAGTCTTTGTAACACATTAATGATGTTTGGACCATATTTTAAGAAAGTCAATAAAATGTTGTGAAACTGTTTCAACATTTCTTTAGAAGCCTAGAGTTTCCTCTTTAATGCTTCCTTGTTCTGAAGAGGCTGGGTTGCCTTATTGTCGAATTTCTACCTCTTTTTTTGCCTTTGCTGGATTTTGCCTTTGCTGGATTTAGTCAGTGCAAGCCAGACCTCTAATGTTATTTTAATGTCGGGGGTGGGGGGTTGGTTTAATTCAAATATATTTTCATTTTAAAGTTATAATGACTAAGTACACCTGCTCACTTAAAAATTAGCACCTAGTTAGGCAGTTTTCAATAGCCTAATCATCTTTTGATTGTCTCCACTTGTATCATAGACAGTTCACCTGCTCTTCATCTAAACTTAAATGTTTCCTGTTTACACGTCTGAAAACACTGAAAGATGATAATATTTAGAAAACAAAGAAAACTGAAACCTACATTCAAATGCATTATTTATATAATTATCCTATAATTAAAGTAATTATAGTTTGTGAAAAACTAGGTTTTTTTTTTAATTTTCATTTAGATTTCTCATGGGATAAACTGTGAACATGTAAAAAGCATACATACACACACACACAAGTTATCAATGATGCTATCTGAACAATAAATAAAATGTTACCTCCCGATTTAGGTATTTGAAATCTGCTTTTTTTCTTTCTGAAACAAATACACACAGAAAGCCATTCAGTGAGTTAATCCTACAGAAGGGATTACCTAGATTGAACTTTGAGAAATCTTTAATCCTCTATGGTTTCAACAGCAACAAGAAGAAAAAGTCCCAGGTATACCTTGCTGAGCTATACACCGGTGCTAAGGATGGTTGGTCATGTTATATAAATGATGAGTCCCCAGCATTTCCTACAAGACTGGGACAGTGTCAGATAAGGCCATGAGACACAAGTGTGCTTGAGGGTGTGCAAGGGAAATACAGAATTTTCAAAGAGGCCCTGACAAGCACTCACAGTTGGATTTTCATTATCTTCAATGAGAAGGCATATCAGTCAGTTTTTTGCTATACAGTACAATCCGCATTACTGCTTTTTATATGATATCAAAGTGGACAGCACAGTTTGTGTCCAGTTTTTCATTCTAAATATCCTATTCAATAGTTATTCTTCTTTTCTATACCTTTAAACAGATTTTTTTTTTTTTTTTTTTTTAAACAGTGAGATCACATCACACTTTGGGAACATTAGCTTGAAAGTGAGCTAATAGATCTGGCTCTTAGACCATCTTCAGAGGCTCCTTTAGAAAATACTTGGAATTGAACCATATAAGTTTTATTTTCTCTATGCTTTTGATCAAGTTTTATGGAAGGAAGTAAAAAGTGCTCAGAATATTTCCATGCAGTTTTCACAGAGAGATTTTATATTCTTGTATAGAACCCCATAACACTTCCCAGATACCTGGGTTCGATGCTTCATGTGAGGACTTGGGTCGTCCAATTGTTAGTTTTCTTTTTTTTCTTTTTTTAAAGATTTTATTTATTTATTTGACAGACAGAGATCACAAGCAGGTAGAGAGGCAGGTAGAGAGAGAGAGAGGAGGAAGGCTCCCTGCTGAGCAGAGAGCCCGATGTGGGACTCGATTCCAGGACCCTGAGATCATGACCTGAGCCGAAGGCAGAAGCTTAACCCTCTGAGCCACCCAGGCGCCCCCAATTGTTAGTTTTAAGACTAGGTCATCACCACTGAAGTTAAGGGGAAAGTGGATGATGAAAAAATATCTGTGTCCTTGAGACTTTTTGCTCTCAGGATACATTAGTGATAACATCCCGGTGACACATGTCTCTGATGGTCTCAACACCTGAACCAGCAACCTTGGCTATCCCTCATTCTTTTTGACTTCAGCAATGTTAGAATGCTCAGAGAAGAGAGAAGGAGAGGTGAAGCAGTCACAATGCCCCATTCCCAAACATTACCATTCTCTCAGATCATGATGCTGGAATATGAAGCAGAGATGAATGTGCTTTGCCAGAGGGGTCAAACTCATGGTAAATAAGAGGCTATGAGCCTGAACATCACAGTCACTTCTCCACAGAGAGTCCTCCATCTTGGATCTCTGGAAACCTGGAAATCACAACTATGCACCCACCTCTCCAACCATCCACTTACACAGCTTGGATTCCTTCTCAGGTTCAAGTATTGAACTCACATTACCTGAAGGTGACTCTCCATGAACATGACCTTTACCAGGAACCCTTAGTATTATAATTGGTAATCTGACAATTGACAGGATATTGAAGGTATACAAAACTCTGTCCTCTGGAAGAAAAAATAAAAAGAAAATCAGATATGAAAGATGCTGATGAAGTTGAAGTGAAGATTTATTATGTTAAATATATATTAATATATATAAATATATAAATATAAATAAATATATAACATATATTATACATAATATTATATATAATAAATATATAATATATATAAATATATATTAAATACATATTATGATAGATCAACTCCAAGGAGTTGGATTTCAACTGCAGGATTCTAGGCTTTTGTAAACAGTTTTTTTAAAAGAGACAGAGTAGCACATAATGTTCAACACACTCAGACTACCAGTCAGTTGGTATAATCTTGGCAAAGAAAAATAAAATCAGTAGATCAAAAAACTTCTTTTCTAAAAATACAGGTACTCTGTCAGGAAGGAAAAAAAATGAGAAAGTCTGGTGAATGCACATTGCCAACAGAAACAATATTCTGGATAACCGTCTTCAGAAGAGAAATTATAATGTGAGATATATTACTTTCTGTAATTCAGAATAAAAATTTAGAAAACAGCTATTTTGTTTTTGCAATAATTGTGTCCACTCATTCCTTTGTTCATAACAAAATATCTGGCATGACTTTTATGCATTAGACACTGTCAATGTCCTGGGAAAACAAAACAAAGTTTCTGCTCTCAAGGAGCTTACATTCTAATAAAGATACATTTACAAAGTGATAAAGACAGAGATTTTGTTGGTTTTATGCCGACATATTTATCTATCATAATAGATGATATTATGGGGATGCTGCTTACCAAATTCATGCCTCAAAAATGTTCAGCAAATAGGTATATTTAAAAGTTTACTTTTATGTATAATACATTCTATATTAATACACAGTTGAATTCTTCCATAACATAAGGGAAAGTAGTGGAATGAATAATCAAGGAAGCATAAATTACATCTGGATGTACAGTGGTCAAAATATCTGTCTACACATTTAGTGAGATATTTTGTAGTCGATCTTCTCTAATTTCCATGATACTGGACCGGGTATCATCCGGACCCTCCACTATAGCTTCAGGGGCTGGGACAATTCCTGCTACAGAGTTGGTTAACCATAGATATTTGTTAAATGAATAAGAGATAGATGGAAGTATGGATGGGTGAATGGGTGGATAGACGGATAAACTGATAGGAAGCATAAACTTAAAGTAAAACGTCACTTCATTTCCACTTGTAAACAAAGAATTCGTCAAGGAATTCCCTTTTCCTCAAATAATAAATGCAAGGAAAATTCTCCTAATTGATTAGATAACGTTCATGACAATAATGTCTTGGAAGTAGCAAATGTAGAATTATATTTTGTCCTGTGAGCTAGGACCGAGACTAATAATTAAAGGCGAAAAGGCCACAAGTATTGGAAATGTCAGGCAAATTCCTAAATAATGTAGAGGTAGGCAACCTCTCCAGTCTTGAGGAAACAATCATCCAATTTCAGTGACCAGGATAGACTAGAGAGGTCTTACAAGGGAGAAATTTCAGTGAAAGCCTAAGTTGAAAAGAGAAGCAGCCACGGCTCATAAAATTAAACGTGAGAATTGGTTCCAGATGTGGTGGATGGGCTTTGCAATGGACCCCAAAAGAGAAGCTAAGAAAAAACATTGAGTGTCTGCTTGGAACTTTGCATCTTCTCAGTGATTTTCCCAGCCCTCCCACCCGAAAGCATTCTTTTCAATTCCCCTTCACTGAGACCTTCACTGCATGAAAGATAACTGTCCAAGTCCCTGATCCTTGTGGGCTATTGTTTTCACTGAAGTTTGGGAACAAAGCCACAGTCTGAAAGACCTTTTTCCAATAGTCACCACTTAATGGACATTTAGTGTAGGTTACTTACTGGGTTAAGTGTTTTAGGTATGTTGCCTCACTTAATCATCACAATAGGTGGGATTATTATTCCCACTTTCCAGATGGGAAAACTAAGTTTCAGGGAAGTTAGGTGTGTTGCCCAAGGTCACACACTCTCCTCTAAACCATCTTCCCTGAATGTATGAAGAGATTAATATTCAGCAAAGAACAAAAAAATTAAAATACTTGCCAATGCCAGAACAATTTATTCCCTAAACAAAATATTGACTTTGCTCTTGGAAGGAACCAGAGGAGAAAGAGAGATTTTTCTTTCCTAGTTTGTCAGAAGCTCCATATTCCCTGGCCAAGATAAGAGTCTGAACACTCTCTCTTTTCACATTCCATGCACTTAAAAAGACTTGATTTTGCATGGGACTTAGCCTTTTTTTACTTGAAAAAAAAATCTAAATGGATGTCTAAATTTAAAGTCTACTTGCTT
This sequence comes from Mustela nigripes, assembly GCF_022355385.1. Taxonomy (NCBI): domain Eukaryota; kingdom Metazoa; phylum Chordata; class Mammalia; order Carnivora; family Mustelidae; genus Mustela; species Mustela nigripes. The sequence continues at coordinate 129,942,485 of NC_081559.1, read as the reverse complement.
GTCCCTGATTGCTTCTGCCTAACAGAAGTCAGTGCTGGTGAATTCTTGCTACCTGAAAATGACATCTTCATCTCGATTTGCACATATGCATGCATATTAATTTGGCCATTTTGGGATTGCACCTAGCACACAGAGTCTTGAATCTTTCCTCCTTAGGGGTTTGGATGTGATGACAATCCTGGGTGTGGAGCCCATTCATCACAGAGCACACATCAGTATCAGTCCCACACAGTATGCAGGTATTTTTCTTTAATTAGATTTTTCAGCTCAGAAAGAACTAATTAGGGGTGTGCACTAGAGCAACGATCCTCCTGAAGACAACAAATATTTCATCACGGCTTTTCCAGGATGGCTTTGGATAGAAAGTTTGCACTCGGTTTTCTTTCTTGATTTTAGAAAGCCCAGAACCACCCTGCTTCTTCATTTAAATTTCCACTAGAGAGGTAGATAGATAAATAGATAGATACAGATTTCTGTTTCTCATCCAGGCTTTTCTTTGTCTATTTATTCTCTGTTTGTGATGGCTAAACACGTTGTGTATCTTCACGTTTGGCTGAGCCACTTAGAAGTCAGTCTCATCGTCTATTTAATCAATCTGACAACAATTCGTCACCACGTATTCATCAAACACTTGCAAAGCTGTCAATAGCACTAGACTCAGCTGTGGGGAAAATAAATAGATGCAAAGTAAAAGCAAAATACAAAGCTTCTGTCCAACAAGGAAGTTATTGTCAGTAATTCATGTGTTTGTACGTTCCAATTACGAAAAATTACCTGTGTAATTGGCCCTATTCAACTGCTTTTTACCTAACAAATGGAAAATTTGTATGGTTCAAAGTAACATGTTCATGTATATTATAAATATAAACTTTTTTTCAACACAGATAATTTGAGACTAAGGTAGAATAAAACATTAGTTTTAGGTGCAAAAATAAGTGTGAATTAGGAACCAAAGAGTTCTGTTTTAATTGGAAATCATATTACTTCAAAAGAAGTTAACTTAATAGTGGACAAATCTTTTATTTTATTTTTTAAAGATTTGTTTATTTCAGAGAGAGAGAGAGAGAGCACACACGCAAGTCTGGGGGAAGGGCAGAGGGAGAGAATCCCCAGGAAACTCTACATTGAGTGCAGAGTCTGACACAGGGCCAGATCTCACAACCCTGAGATCATGACCTGAGATGAAATCAAGAGTTTAGATGCTTAACCAACTGAGCCACCATGCACCCCTGGACAACTGTTTGAAATCTCAGTTTTTCATCTGCTACCCTGTTATGTCACAGGCAATCAAATGATTCACACAGAAAAAGTGTGGAGCTATAATAGTGGGTGTCCAAAATAAAACAACAGGGATAAATTGTTGAGTCTTAGTATCACCACTCATCCATGGATACTAGAGGATGGCTTTAGAAGTTCACGTCAGTGTCAGTAAATGGACATTGTAATTTGAAGGAATTCTACCAACTGCCCGCACTTATTGACAATGTCCAAATAGTTGGTTTTGTAACAAATTAGATAGTGCTGAATATTTGAGGTTAGTAACATCTACTTCTGTGCCTGGTCTTCATGACACCGTACTAATAAACAAATTTCTCAACATTCCTCCCCTATATTTTCTCTTGCTATTGGGTCTCAATTGCCTGGCCTGAGGCTACCAGATTATTTTACTGGGCTTCCACATTTAAAAGTTGATGGTCCATCTGTTTTCCTGTTTTACTGAGTTATTTGTCTGATTAAACCCATTGTTAAACAAACAAGTCAGTATGGCAACTCAGAATGGCAGTTGTGTCAGATTGCAATTTACACCTTCAGAAAGGGATTTAGGAGAATATTGTTTTGACACATTCCTTTCACTTTTAAATCTTCATTCAGATTTATGGCTTTGCTCCTTTTAATCTTGACAATATGGAGCAGGAAAAAAAAAGTTTAATGCTAATTTCATTGTTTTAAAAAGAACTAATTTCAAAATAGTGGTAAAGGATCTGAGAGACCGCCATTTTATATTAACTGACAGAGCGGTTAGGACCCTCATCCAAAAGTACAAGGCCAGTGGGTGGCAAGGTCAAGTTCCTCTGACACATGGACCTGGGATTGCTCCACCCAGAACTCGCTGTTGAAGATACTATTCTTATTTCACTGACACTGGGCTACCATTTTAAGAAGCAAGTTGCACGACTCATGGATTCTGCTACTTTACTTTTATAAATTCTTTACCTAATCGAAGTATTTTATGATTGGCATTTAATTGTCTCATAAAAGACTGCACACTTCTATGGTTTTCTCAACATGTCGATATTAGTAAAATATTACAAATTATGACAAAAATAATACTATATATCATACCTTTAGTCATCCCATGCCAAATTCAGAGGATACTTAAATGACATATGGAGAAGAATTTTGCATCACTTATGTTCCTGCAAAATACATTCATTTTTTTTTTTTCCTCTACAAGAAAGTTGTGGGAAGTTCTTTCCCCATTTGTCATTTAATCAGAGTAAACTTTAGGTACCATCCAGTGTAAAGGCAGAAAGATAAAAGTTTTGATTTCTGGAAGTGCTAACCCCCTTGTATTTATGGAACTGTGCTTGTCTCAAAGTAACACTTGTGTTGGTAAATGTTTCTTGGTTTATGGATTTTAGATTCCAACTTATTTCAATTTATTCCAGTAAGCAGCTACTTTATGTACACAGCAGAATTAAGCATAGAAGAAACCAACACGTCATTAATGTTAGTTTTCTGCTAATTCTTTCATATGCTTTGAACTTTCTCAGTTCCACGTCATTGTCCCTTCTGCTCCTTCCACTGGCAAGCCCTCCCCCATGTTACTTATGTCACAGTTCTGCTCGGTTTTCAAGTAGACCTTAAATGTCACTATTCTCATGAAGTCTTACCTCATATTTGTACCTTAGTAAATGTATCTGTGTTTCATGACCCACCTTTTAACTTCTATCATAAAATATAACACATTTTCCTTTATTAAAATTATTTGTGAATAATTGTGAATATATCTCCACAATGAAATTTGAAGTGCCTTAAGGGAAAACAAAACAAAACAAAACAATAGATCTCCTGTTTTTATTTCCTTACAGCACTTAATACAATGTCTTGCACAGAAGAAAATTATAACATAGCCTGGTTAAGTAAACAGATGTTTATAATTATTCAGTCAAATGGCTGAGCCCAGAAAATTTTAATGTTTCTGTAGAGGCTGCTTTGAGGCAACAGGCTTGAGCAATGGAACCTTGATCAGGGCAAAAGGACCCACAGTAAATACCTGGCTGAAGACAGGCAGGTCCATCAGGTGACCCACCCCAAAACATCCATAGGCCCCAACTCACCAATGGGCTATTTAACAACCAGACATAGGGACCAAGAAAGGAAAACTCCATAAGATCCCAAACCTCCTCACCTCCCCCTTTAAATACAACCCCCACCTACTGCCATGTTGCTGTCAGTCTCAGCTTCCTGCTTTGTTGTCCTAACCATCCCCCACCACACCCCACCCCAACTCACTTGCGTTGTATTCGAGAAACTTCTATGTCCTTTGTTCTGCCTCAGGTGAATCCTTTCACCACCTGTGGCACTGGCTTCCATCCTATAGGGTCACCCCATATCCTGTCTGGAGAGACATCACAGTTTCCAGGTGACCATATCCCTCCACATAGTTTCTCATTCTCTGCTTAGACCTCTGTCGGGATAAGGTAAGTAAAACTTCCTGCTTCTTTTACCTGTAATTGATGCCTCTTAGTATTTCATTTAAAACACTACACATTGCACCATGAAGGAACCACAGCAATCAAATATCTGGAAGAAACAATTTATTCAGAAATAATGAACTAATTTTCTATAAGCAGGAGAGAACTCTAGGTTACATTTTTTTAACACTCTAGGAAAAGTAAAATATTTAGTCAAAAGATTTTATTCCATGAGTGTCTTCAGCGTTAGCAGATGCATCTCCTAAAACTGGAAATGTTTGATTCACCGATATTTACTGGATTGATTGTACTTGGCAAGTGTAGCAGAGTTACAGCCATTGTAAAATGATTCAGGGAGTAAATTTTGCTCAGAAATTACTTTCCAGAAAAAGTCTCAAAATTCTTCTGCAGCATGATAACAACTTTTTCCCCTCCCTAGCAAACCTTAAAACGTAAAGTCTCCCTTCAATAGTTCAAAGCTCCCTTCAATAAATTCACAAGTATCTGTCAACTGTATTCATATATACATACTCTTTCACTTTGTAATGAACACTGAAAAGGAAATACTTTTATATTTTCATTTAAAGGAGAACAGTAGAGAATGTAGTTTCGATTCTCAAATTTAGGCACATTCAGGAAACAAAATACTCAATAATTTTAATTGGGTTTAAATTTACAAGATACTTAACCTGTCATCCTTTGTCAGCTCTGAAGATGTTACCAATGTATTGAGTGCTTATTTGGAATCAAAGCACACAATTCCGTGAGTGTTTTTGCTAGAACCAAAGTGATACTGATCCTTTCACCTCTAAAAGGCTTACCCTTGGGGTGCCTGGGTGGCTCAGTTAGTTGAGAGTCTGCCTTCAGCTCAGGTCATAATCCCAGGGGTCCTGGGATCCAACTCCACATACAGCTCCCTGCTCAGCGGGGAGCCCGCTTCTGCCTCTCCCTCTGCCCCTCCCCACTGTTCATGCTCTCTCTCACTCTCTCTCAAATAAATAAATAAAATCTTAGGGGAATAAAAAAAACTTACCCTTTGCAAGTCACGCTAAGAACGGCATGTTTTCTTTTTTGAGATTATCAAAGCCTTTAAATTCTTTACTACATTACTTTTACTAGCACACATGACAGACTGGATTCTCAGAAATATTTAGTTTAATCTTCTATATTTTGGCTTAACTTGTATTCGATGCTACAGTGAAGTCTTCCCTCCAAAGGAGAGTCTCTTTGTTTCTCTTATTCTCTATGCGTTTCCAGGATCTAGCAGAAATTCAAATACATTTGAGAAGAGAGTGACTTAGTGACTTCTAGATGGCCTGTGTTCGGCAGGATACCACAGGAGACAATATTTTTTAAGGTTTTGGACAAGCACATGATTTACCCTCTTGTTAAATGGTTGTGGTCCCCTGTGTGTGTGTGTGTGTGTTTTTTTTTTTTTTTTTTACTATGTCTTGGATTACAATATCTGGATGGTGTATTTGCCCCTAGAATGGAGAGATGAAGAGCTATCCTGTGGAAGGCTCACCTATGGTCCAGAACAGAGAACCTTACAGGTAAACCTGAAATTACTTTGTGTCCAGCCTGATATGCAGAGATGTTTTTATTTTTCTCATCCTCTCCAATGATGAACACATTTGCCTGGAAATTAAATAGTAACAGCAATAATAATAATAATAATAATAAATTCATTGAGTTTCTCTTACATGTTCCCTATACTATTAATTAATGTTTGTCACAATAATCCTATAGATAGGGTACTATTATTATCCAAATTTTACAGATGAGGAGACTACAACATAACTTTAGTAAGGGAGAAAAACATTAAACAAGTCATTATACAAAAAAAAAATATATATATATACACACACACACACAAAATACACACACATATACATACACATATTTAATTACAGCTGTGCTAGTGCTACCAAGAAAGTATAGAATGTAGTAAAGAGATATAACAGGGATTTGGAATCAGGGAAATCCTCTCCAAGGAATGCTGAACAAGAGTTTTAATGAGAAAAATTGGTGTGAAAGGCAAACATGAATATGATATTTTCTCAGTACTTAAAGATCATCTGGATTAGTCAGGGAGATATACAGTAGTGAGTTAAAGCACATGACTTAAGTATTCTAATAAAAGTACAAAGAGCTAGCTATGTATGGACAGTGGAGAAAACAATTAGTTACTTAATTCCCTGGACTTCAGCTGTAATCTCTTATGATTATCCCAACCCTCCTATGAAGTAAGAAGGGCATTATCATTTCTGTTTTCAGTGTGATTGCAGAGAGAGGCATTATAAAGGCCAGTGACTTGCCCAAAAATGCACACTAAGTTCATGCTGGGGTTGAGTATGCCTTCTCATTGATTTCTGTTTTCTAAATATCATACTATGACCTATATGAATTAAGCATTGATATTTTAAAAAGCAGCTGTGTCATTTTGGCTTGCACACATTTCAGGACATTTCTTACAATAAAAAAATTGAGCAAAGTAATGTTCTCTTTATTCAAACCCTTCAAAATATTTACCAGTAAGGGAGGTAAGTAAGGAATGCCTGGTTGGTTTGGTCAGTTAAGCATCTGCCCAGGGTCCTGGGATTGAGATCCCATCGAGCTTCCTGGTCAGTAGGGAGCCTGCTTCTCTCTTTTACTCTGCTGCTTCCTCTGCTTGTGTTCTCTTTCTCTCAAATAAATAAATACTTTTTTTTTAAAGGGGTAAGTGTTTTTTTTTTCTTTTAGCTCTAAATGAGATTATTTCATCTTCTCATGATTAAGAAATCTTCAGACGCAAGTTTGCAAGAGTTAAATAAATTCCTTCTTCATTTTTAAATAGTCACAAACCTATGGGTTGGTAAATTGAGAATTCTTATTATGTCTACCTCATAACAAACCAATTTATTTTCCCCTGGGAAATCTACCAATATCTGAGCTGTAGAGCCATTCCCCATGTGTGGCTCTCACTCCGTTCACGGCTTCCTCTCCTCTTTTCCCTAGATTCCACGGTATTTCTCACAATACCTACAAATATCTGTGCATTACCTAAGAAAGAAAATCTAATCTTTTCTCCTACAAAAAGAAAGAGAGAAAGAAAGAGAGAAAGAAAATAATGTCACAAACTAGGATGGAATAGTAGGTGAGCTATCTGATAGTTCTTCATGGACAACAAGTGCTCAAAACCAGTCACAAAACCACAGTGAATTTACCTGGGTTCCATTTAATGAAATTCTCTGAATAAAAATAAATCCATATTTTAAAAGCATTGTACAATATGTCACATTTCAAGAAAGAGAAATTATATTTCTGAATGTAATCCCTGATAGAATCTTGGAGCATTCTGTACAAAGTCCTTTAAAAGTTAACAGAATTTGTATTATGATGTACGAGGTGCCACTTGAATATGCACGATGGAATTAATTAATTTCAAGACCTTGTGAGACTTGGGATAGAATTTCAGGACAGAGCTGAATAGCTAAAAGTATGTTAAGAAGAAAGGATATTATAATCAGGAAATATGCACAACAATAAACAAGTGAATGCCTTTAAATCTAGCAAAATATTTCTCACTGAAGATTGTATCTCCTTAAATAGAAAACATAATTGTTGCTACTCCATAAATGTTTTATTTGGTAGAATGTGTTTGCTAGAAAATTATTTTGCTTCTTTACATCTATAATGGCTTGTTTAGAAGGTTTTTAAAATAATATCAAAAATTTTATATCAAAGCATATAGAGTTTATTTTAATGTAATTATTTACCATACTAATAAAATTTTAGCTACTATGTAATTTTCTTTAGTTCTATAAGAGGAAATTGCAAATTATAAATATTAAAAATTTAGAAATACTAAAAGCTTTAAGTCATATAGAACTTTCATCTTCTAAGTATCTTGGGAAAAATAACTGCTTCAGAAACACTTCTACCTGCGAAGGAATCCTGTTTTTTCCTACCTGATATCTAACAGCAAGGAAAACATCTTAGATTACTGCTTACTGTAGTTGAAGAGGTTTTGGCTATGAGAAATAGATCAATTTCAAATTAGTTCAAGAAATAGAGAGTGTGTGTGTATATGGGTGTGTGTGTGTGTGTGTGTGTGTGTGTGTGTGTTGCCTGTGCCTATGTGCGCTTTGGGGATGAGGGAGATGAGAAGTGGTTGTCAGAGACTCAGGATTTGGACAGCATCCAAGAACAGAGAATGCAGCGTGAATGGGTCTCATGGGCATCAGAAAACTACCAGGAACCTAGGTCATCCTCCGTCTTTTTACTTACAGGCCTTGATTTTGCTTCTATGCGTCTGTTATTCATTATTTTTCTCTGTGCGTTTCTCTATTCTTCAGTCTGTCTACCAAACACCTTCTTTTGCTTCCTCTTTAGTTTATGCATGATCCAAAATTGTCCATCCCATTTCTCAAGACCAAATGGATTTCTAATTCTAGAATACACTACCAACTGACTTGAATTTAAAATTTTGCCTCAGTTTCAAACTCCCAAGGAAGGAATCCAACTGATCTTTATATCTTTGTTTAAACTAGGTCTTACATAGGTTATTAAGACATGTTTATCTCTGGTCCAATCAGACATACTAAAGAAGAGTTTCTCATTTTGAAAGGTCTCTGGGCAGAGCCCTTTAAAGAAAATTCTTTAAAAGAAAACCCTTTAACAACGAAACATGGGATCCATGTTAAGGAAAATCCTTTAAAAGGAAACCCTTTAAAGATAGCCCTTTAAAAATGAAACATGGGACCAACATACAGGTTCAGGAAAATGTGGTGTTTATGTAACAAACTGTAGGGAATCTGTGGACCACCTTGGAGAAAGCACATGGCTGTCATCAGATGATCAGTGTGCCCCATTTCTCCTCCCCACCAACTCCCCAAATTAAGAATCACTTCTTTAAAGAAACTTTTATGCTTATTCCCAAAGTCCCCCCTCTGCATTGCACCTTAAATTATTGGCATCAATTATTAAGGGCTGTGGAGAAAATTACCAAGAAAGATAATTATCATGTAACAGATAAGGTCTCCACCATTTCTGTTGTGTTGTTTATTTTTATTTTCTTTTTCTCTATTAATTTCTTGGATAATCACTTTATGTATCCCCTTTTACATAAACTACACTGTTGGTAATAAAGACATAAAATTAAAATCTGCCCCAAAGGGCTTCAGTAACCTAATCAATGAACATTCATTGAATATCTATAGTATACTTAGATTGCTAGATGCTCTAGGGTACAATAGAAAAAGAAGTCCTAGTGTATGCTCCTGGAATTAGAGAGAGGGAGCATCTGGATGTGAAATTGCTGCTGAACAAGAAACATTAGGAAAATGCTAAGCTATTTGTGTTAAAAAGATCCTATAAGTTTGAGACCTTGAAGGTCCTCTCAAGCTCCTCCCCACTTTACACATCAGGGACCTGCAACCCATGAATACTCAGGAATTTATTTTAGTGATTGAAAAAATATAAAAGTCCAAGCCAAGGTTCTTTCTAGAGCTCTTTCTAGACAATTTCTAATGTCAAAATCAAGGTTGGCATTAATCATTGCATGAAGAGTTAAAGAACCAAGGTATTCATATGGGTGGACAATAAGGAGAGAAATGAACTGGACTTCGAGAAACAGGTGACCCATAGAGATGAGCAAAGAGGTAGGGGGATACAATCAAATGGGCAGTAGCTTTTAGCAATGTTTGGAAACATGGATTAGGATGACAGAAGGAAAAGAGGGAAGGTTCAGTATAGAAACCTGCTCAAAGGGAGGTGAGGTCCATAGGGGCAGAAGTAGGGTGTGAAATAATTCATGATGAATCATTCATCTGCCTTGAGATTTATGGCCAAAGACTATTGGCATTGTCATATGTGCTTTTTGTTTAGTTTTGGGTTTAGGTTCTGTGTCCTCACACACATGCACACAGCAAGTTAGATAGTGAGGTTGTTCAGTGTCGTTGGAGGGGAAGATATGTAGTTTTCCCATTGTGGTGTGTCTACACGTGAATTTTGTGGAACTAATTCAACTGGTGGTTCCTGGTGTCAAGTTACATAATCCCCTTATTCCATTCAATCATACTGTTTTCCACCTTTATCTCATACAACCATGAAATTTTCTTCACACATCTTAGATTCAATTTCTTCACTTCTAAAAACTAATTTTTCAAATCACATCTTCAAAACAGTATCACTCATATTTTATAACAGGATATAGCTAATCAGAAGCATTAACATTTTTCAAAATATTTGACTCTTGGAACTAAAGTTGTATTTTTAAATAGAAAATACTTTAAAGGGTTGTACCTGTAAATAAACTAGTTGCTTTGAGAAAAGATTATAAAAATGGCCCTTCTTTGGGAGTAAATTTTAAAATGAAACTAACCAAAATATGATTGATATAAAACATAACAGAAAGCACCTATTTCAGCCACATCATACCCCCCAAAATATATTTTGAAACCTTTTTAAATTCTTTTTAAAAATAGAATTTTATGTTAGTTTATATTCTAGTAGAGAGAGTGTTTTTTTTTTCCTTTCTCTAATGTTATTAATCTACAGAACAGAAATATGATGGGACACTTATTGGGTATTCAAGACAGGGCCCACCCCTGACCACTCTCCAATTGCATTGAAATTAGAGACTGTGTGAATAATAAACTTATCTTCTGCATTTTACTGATCACTTTATGGAAAAGGAAGAAATAGATTTCAAATATCTACAATCTTTGATTATCCCTTCACATATACACCTACTATTCTCTTAGAGGTAATTGGCTGAAATATAATTATTATTCATCATCTATCCTGAAAAATTTAAACAGAAGGGGCAAGACAGTTTGCCCCCACCCGTCGCTCCCAACACAAATTACTGCCTGATTCTAATTACAATTTTAACCACTAGCTGCTGATTCTTTTATGGGTGGTGAGGTAATCCAATCAGGTGGATTGGAAGCTCATGTTAAACACACCACACATAGAAATTAAAGTATGACTGATGGGCTTTAAAGCTGTTAATCAATATGTAGAGATAACTAATTCAATTCCTTTGTGTTTCCCCCTTCTAAATCATTGCCCTAAAGCTTATTTGAAGTTCCCATTCTTCCATGTAAGGAAATATAGGTGTCAGGCTCACTTTTACCTCTTTTGCAACTTTTCAGATTGCTAGTTGGCTGAATTAGGTCTGCCTAACTTGTATTTTTTTTTTTTTTAATTAGAGGATTTGAGGTAATAGTATATTCACTAGGTATATTTACAGGTCAAGGCATTCCAGGTTTCATTAATGTGCAGGTCTACATGGCGTTAATCTACATCTGTAAGATATTCACTCTAAGATACACGGGGTTTATTTCTTGAAGTACCTTTTTAACTGATTCATTTAGAAGCATGCAAATAGCCAATTATCTTTACCTCGAAAGCCATTAAGAGTCTACCTGCATCAGGGACAGGCGACTGTGGCTAAACCATGATTATAAATTGGCAGCTTACCCCTTAGTGCTTATAAGCACTAAGGCTGGGATGAGGCACATAAGCAATTAAAAACATTCCCAAAATTGAAAGTGTATTTTCCTTTGAGAAATGTTCTTGGTTTTGGATGATGATGCTATATATGGGGTTTTCAGCTGCACATTCTCTTGTGCATGAAAGCAAGCCATATAATTTGGAGACATCTTAAAAGAGCTCCAGTAGAAACAAATGGGCTTTTATTTTTTGATCAGCATACTCTCATTTTTCTTAGGACTCCAAATTAATGGGAGTTGGGGAGGTGGGGTCCAGATGGCTGTGTGATATATGTAAGAAGAATTTTGGCTTAGAAAGTTATTTACTTTGTGATGAATTATTAATGCCTTTAAAGATGAGGAGGAAACCTTAGAAGGAAAGAAGCATTAGCCATTTTAAGCAATGATTTTTCTCCTAAGATAGATGTAGAACACTGGTTTCAGTCCAGTGGGTTTTGCTTTGAATATAGTTTGTCAGGGGCACCTGGGTGGCTCAGTCAGTTGGGCATCTAACTCTTGATCTCAGCTCAGGTCTTGATTTCAGGGTCATGAGTTCAGGTCTTGGGTTGGGCTCTGCACTGGGTGTGGAACCTACTTAATGATAAATATATATATAGAGAGAATCTGTCATATTATAGCAATGTCTGATTTTTAAAAACTCATGGGATTCTCCATGACCTCTCTCAAAAAAGTGAACATACACAGATTGACTTAAATACAAATCTATTTGAATTAATGCTCAGTGGTTTGTAGTTAAAGTGAATGACCATAAAGTGTTTTGTGACCATAAGTTTACACACATAAACCAAATTTTTAGACTTCTGATTTGGTCTCCATCTCTTAATTGTTGCAATATGCTTAGACTGCAGCATGAACTTTTTTTTTTTCTTTTTTAAAGATTTTATTTATTTATTTGACAGAGAGAAATCACAAGTAGACGGAGAGGCAGGTAGAGAGAGAAGAAGGGAAGCAGGCTCCCTGCTGAGCAGAGAGCCCGATGCGGGACTCGATCCCAGGACCCTGAGATCATGACCTGAGCCAAAGGCGCGGCTTAACCCACTGAGCCACCCAGGCGCCCTGAAGCATGAACTTTTATCATTGCCTAGATGCATGCACTTCTCACTGTTCTACTGTCCTGCTCTGCTAGGACATCCAGACCCAACTTCATCCTTGCCCTTGACTGTGTCACATGTCTATTTATTTGGCTCTAGCTTATATTTCTGAGTTTTTTTTTTTTAAGATGTACTTATTTATTTTAGAGAGGGAGAGAAAATGTGTGAGAGTGGGAGGAGGGGCAGACGGAAAAGAGAGAGAGTAAATCTCAAGCAGACAGTCCACTGAGCACAGACCCCGGCACATATTTGGCTCTCACAACACCGAGATGAAATTAAGATGAACTGAGCTGAAGTCAAGAGTTGATGTTTTAATTGACTGAGCCACCCAGGTGCCCGCCAGGCTTCATTCCTGATCTTAACTCCCTCATTGGGTGTGATTAAAAAAGCAAACAACTTTTGCATTTGAGAATGAGTGTAACACTCACAATTCTGTCATAGATCCTGCCTAGGCTATGGTAGCCACAGCTTGGGACAGACATACTTGAATTATTTTCCTGTTTTCAAGACAGTGGGAGGGATTACAGTTGAAGTATCTATGGTTTTATAAAATATTAAGATGTTATTGCTCATAACTATCATGTATAAGAAAATAAACACAACTAAAGAGGAAAAACTATATCCCAGATGATGGAGGGATGGAGTAAAATAGCACTTCTCTAAGACCTAGGCCTGACATTTACTATTTTCAGTAGCCTCAAATTCTTTCCTATAAAATGAGGAATTTCTAATCTTCTATTCATTCCGTGCTTATTATGTATATTGGCTTTTTCCCCAGTTTACACCTAAACAATTCTCTAAGGTATGTGCCATTTTACAGATAAGGAGAATAAAGCTTCACAAGTAAGCAATAGAGCCCAGATCCAATCCCCAGCCTTCTGTGCATTTTTAGGCAGTGGAAAGACTCTTGCTTAATCACTTCCTTTCAGAAGGGACTCTATGATAATCCACCTTCCAGGTGTACCTGATTGTCCACTGAATGTTCTCTGTGGGTCTCTGGAACTAGTGTTCACAATGACTTGAAAGCTAATTTAATATGAATTCACAAGGCCAACTTATGCATGTAGTGGGATAATGTAGCTGGACCTAAAGTGAAATCAGTCCAGATATAATAGATAGGGTAGAAAGGAAAGGGAAGCAGTTAGTACATGATAGAGATTTAAGGAGATTATGAAAAAATGGAGAATAATGGGATGGTTCCCAACCAGTCTTAGGGACTATCTCTAAGCCCCTATGTAAGAGATAAAAGGACCATTTGGATGAGGAATCTTGTGAGATTTGGGCTGCAAGTAATGCTGTCTCAGAGCCTCCCCCCAACCCATGATTTAAAAAGTATCAAGGGGCGCCTGGGTGGCTCAGTGGGTTAAAGTCTCTGCCTTCAGCTCAGGTCATGATCCCAGGGTCCTGGGATCGAGCCCCGCATCGGGCTCTCTGCTCGGCAGGGAGCCTGCTTCCTCTTCCTTCTCTGCCTGTCTCTCTGGCTACTTGTGATCTCTCTCTGTCAAATAAATAAGTAAAATCTTTGAAAAAAAAAAGTATCAAAAATGGGGTTGAAATTCTTCCATTTCTACATGGAAATCAATAGTTTCCCATGGAGGATGTGTAAGGAGCCCTTGCCAGGATAGTAGCAAGCTGAGGGAAACCAGTGGCATAAGGCCAGTATGGAAGGATTTCTTCAAAGGACTTCTATTCAATGGGCTTCAGTGAGGACAAACAAAAGGAAAAGACCAAGCGTTTCTGAAAACATGTGACATACCCCAAGGTACTCCCAGAAATAACTGGTGTGAATTTAACAGGAGTGCTGATGTGCTATAGTCCTGCACATAGGAGACACTGCAAGCCAAATTTGGTAATTATGTTCATATGACCTTGCTGATAGTCAAGTTGGGAATGGAAAGCCTAGGTATCTTCTCTTTTCTCTCTCCTAGAATGTAAATATATATAGTATATGTTATATACTAGTATGCTCTCCGTGTGTATGTGTGTGTGTGTGTGTGTGTGTGTGTGTGTGTGTGTATTTTCTTTCCTAAGCAGTGGGTGGAATTCCGAATGCAATGCAAATTCCAGTGCAAGTGAATATCACTTCCATTTGCATTGTACTGAGAGAAATGTAAACACTAACAGTTTATTAATTCCATTGAATGGTGATAATGTATGCCTGTTAAGTGGCTCTTTTTTAAGGATTAAATCATATCCTTTAGGTGACCTGATTTTGTTCTCCTATCACAAATGATTCAAAAGGAAAATGAAAGATGCTAAATAAGGTCCCTTATGTTGCCTAGTTCCTATGATAATAAGAGCTGCCATCTTAAAGTTAACACACCACATGAAGGCTTCAGTCCTCCCGGTACACCACTTGAATTCCTGAATTATTAAGTGGTACACAGGGGGTCTGCGAAATACCATTCACTTTCCCAAAGTATCTGATGTATTTGCCGACTGGGGAATGCTACTGTGTCTGTATTGATATGAGGGCCCCCTTGTCTTTCTACTTCCCCTATTTTTGCTTTTCCAGGATCGGTTGGGGGGTGGGGGGCAGACTGGCCACCATCTCTTCAAGTTCCACCTCTAATCTGTATATCAAATACTCATGAGAGGTGATAATTAGGCAAAAAGTAAACAAGCTCTGCGCTAAGCTCAGAGATTCTTTCCATATTTCCCTTTGGTTTTGCCAGTTCGCCAAAATCCCATAGTCCCCTGTACTCTGAGTCTTGCTTGCCTGCTCAGCATGGTGCTTGAGGCTTGCATGACTCTTAAAGGTAAACTAACTGTCTGATCATCAAACACTGTCCCATCTTTCCTGTTGACAAATGAACTTGGATTTTCACCTGCTCTCCCTATGGAGATCTGCCTGATTTCTCAACCCAAGACTCCTGCTTCCATCCCTTTCTAATGGCCTCTCGCTATTTCTTCCCAAACAAGGTAACCACAAAAGAAGGTAGCTATGCATAAAAAACATGATTATTTTTAAGTTGAGCCAACACTATGAACTTGATACTTTAAAAACATTAAAAGCCAGAAGTTTAAATAACAACCTTAAGGAATAGTTTGCAATACCTCTTGGCGTTTGCTTCCTTTTATTAGCTAATAAGAGTGATGATAACAGCTATCATATTTTGAGTGTGCACGCGTACTGGTAGGGTCTGACATTTCTCATACATAATCTCATTTAATTCTCTCCCCATCATGCTAGGGGAAGTATATGTAATATCATTTTGCAGATGGTATATTAAAAAGTACTGCCTCTTTCTTGCCCTCTATGAATAATAAGGTAAGCAATTCGACTCAATGAATTCATGCAATAGTTGTGTCCTTTTAATTGCTATAGTAATTCTTGCTTGCCAATTCAAATAAATCCTCAAATACTGGAATTTCAGTTTGGGAAAGAAGTTTGGGAAGGCCACAAGTTTCTCCTTAAGCCACAACAGTTACTGCCAGTGTGTTCAGTGGCAAAGGTCAGCTAGAATACACAGCAGAACTAAAGACATATTTATGGGCCTCATCCCCAATCCCTTTTACCAAGGGAGAGGGAAGAGTGGGGGTCTGAAAGTTAACTGGATGGTTCTGTGACCACCCTGGGCTAAAATAGTCCCTGAACTATTTTAGAAGATTTAACTGAAGAGCTAAGTATGTTTCTAGAAGCTGGTGGGGGAAAATGAAAACAGCTTTTGCTGTTCAGTCACTATTGCCTGAGAGAGTTTAGGCTTTGCTTTTGCTTCTACCTGTCACTCAGGCTTAGCTGATGCCCTTTGAGTTTCTCTTCTCTGTAATGTGGTCAAGGGTCATTTCAAATCACAGGGGATGGATCTCATTTTACCCTGAACCCAGCCAGTCACACAGGTAAGTCCCACACTTAATCACTCATAATGCAAACTGCTCTCAGAAAGCTACCTTCCATCCCAGCAGTGGGCTATCCCTGGGAATTCAGATCATCAGGGAATTCAGAGGACTCAGTATGGGCTGCAGCAAAGCTAAATATCATTCTAGTATTCCCTTCTAGAAAACTGGAAAAAAAAAAGTTTACGCTGTAAAAGTTACAATAGCTTATGTGATCAACAAAAATCTCATGTGCCTTTAGCATAATAATGAATAAATGTAATATCAAGTATTTACCAGAACTTATTGCACACTAATTAGATTGCACCCTTTCAGGATATTTTGGCTTTAGAGCCTGTTGTTCATCTTGCAGAGGCACCTGTTGAAAGGCTTTATTCATGTATTTATTTTAATGTAAAGGAATGAGGACCCTGGCACCATAGTTAGCCCTTAAGAGAAGAAAGCCAAGCTAATATGCTGAGAGTGTAGTAGATGGAGAGTGAATTATTAACTGTAGGAGGAAAGTTCACAGCATAGGCAATTCTGGAAACATCTACCTGACTGCTCTCTCCATGGAAAGATCTAGATTTTGTTATTCTTATCTTCCAGTTCTCTTTAGACAACACAATTTCCCATCTATGAGTCCTGAGGCCTGAACCCCAGAGGGCAGATTAAGGAGAATAAGTAAGCAGAATATTTGCCCAAACCCTCCACCGTGAGTCAGGTTCTATCCAGCATATGTCTTCCAACTACAAAAACATTTTAAATTTTTATTTTATTTTATTTTATTTTATTTTATTTTATTTTATTTTATTCTTATTATTTTGAGAGAGAGAGAGAGTGTGTGTGTGTGTGTGTGTGTGTGTACCCATGCAAGAGAGAGCAAGGGAGG
Source organism: Mustela nigripes (assembly GCF_022355385.1). Taxonomy (NCBI): domain Eukaryota; kingdom Metazoa; phylum Chordata; class Mammalia; order Carnivora; family Mustelidae; genus Mustela; species Mustela nigripes. The sequence goes on along the minus strand of NC_081559.1, from coordinate 129,925,489 downwards.
GGCTGGGAGAGAAGGAGAGAGAGAATCCCAAGCAGGCTCCATGCTCAGTGGGAGCCCAATCCAGGATTGATCTCAGGACCCTGAGGTCATGACCTGAGCCAAAATCAAGAGTCCAACTGAGCCACCAAGGTGCTTCCCCAAGGATAGAAATCTTGGACTCTCGATGTGCTAACCAATAAGGAAAAACCAACTCTTACAAAAAGAAAAGTAGCCTTCTAGATTTGGGCCTCTTTATTTCTTATATTTTTACTGTTTATTGCCTTCAGTTTGAGTTGAAAAGATTTCTAACGGGCCTACTACTCAAGAACTTAAGTCGTGCTTATTGTGTTTTTCTTTCTTGGGGTTCAAAAAACTCTTTAAGAAGAGTTTGGAAGGCAAAAAAGAAAGGGGTAGGATTGGCTAAAACAGCCACCGATCAAAATGTCAGCTTCTTTGCTAGTCAAGAAACAGAAAGTAGTTAACTGACACATGACTTTCGAATTGTGTAAGAAAAAAATTCTATCGAGTAAGACTGAATCCTTGGAGACAGGCTATGCGATGCTGTAAAATGGGAGGTAGCTCCTTTCCACTGGAACAATTACAGGCGATGCATATGCCCAGGTGACTGGTGATGGCGATGATGAATTCCCAATTGGCTGGGGAGATAGCTTCCGAGAAGCCTGAAGCCAAATGTAATGAATATCATTACGGACATGCCACTGTTGCACACAGGAAGAGAAGTTATGGCTGCAACCTCTGAGATTTACCACCACAGGAACTTTCCTCTCATCACAATAAACTTGGGGAAATAATGGCTGCTATCCAGTAATCAAAGTTTCAAGGATATTGTGGTGGACACCCTTTTGACAATGACCCTTTTTCAGGCATAAGCATAGTCTTTACCTCAGAGGTACTCCATTTTTTTTTTGAAAGAATAAATAAATATCTCCTTTATTATTTTGTCAACAAATTGGGAAGTCTAATACTTCAAAGCGTGTTTAGAAAAGTTTTCCGTAGGTAGCTTCCATTATGTATGAGATTAAAATGAAGGTTCAATTGAACTTTAATAGAATTCTCTGTAGGGGCACCTGGGTGAATCAGATGGTTGAGTGTCTGCCTTCAGTGGGGTCATGATCCTAGGGTCCTGGGATCGAATCTCACATTGGGCTCCCTGCTCCTTGGAAAGTCTGCTTCTCCCTCTGCTTCTCTCTCTCTTTCTCTCTTGGTCTCTCATGAATAAATAAATAAAATCTTAAAAAAAATTATTTTCTACAATTGCATCCCAAACCATAAGATACCTAGGAATAAACCTAACCAAAGAGGCACAGAATCTATACTCAGAAAACTATAAAGTACTCATGAAAGAAATTGAGGAAGACACAAAGAAATGGAAAAATGTTCCATGCTCCTGGATTGGAAGAATAAATATTGTGAAAATGTCTATGCTACCTAAAGCAATCTACACATTTAATGCAATTCCTATCAAAGTACCATCCATCTTTTTCAAAGAAATGGAACAAATAATTCTAAAATTTATATGGAACCAGAAAAGACCTCAAATAGCCAAAGGGATATTGAAAAAGAAAGCCAAAGTTGGTGGCATCACAATTCTGGACTTCAAGCTCTATTACAAAGCTGTCATCATCAAGACAGCATGGTACTGGCACAAAAACAGACACATAGATCAATGGAACAGAATAGAGAGCCCAGAAATAGACCCTCAACTCTATGGTCAACTAATCTTCGACAAAGCAGGAAAGAATGTCCAATGGAAAAAAGACAGCCTCTTCAATAAATGGTGTTGGGAAAATTGGACAGCCACATGCAGAGAAATGAAATTGGACCATTTCCTTACACCACACACAAAAATAGACTCAAAATGGATGAAGGACCTCAATGTGCGAAAGGAATCCATCAAAATCCTTGAGGAGAACACAGGCAGCAACCTCTTCGACCTCAGCTGCAGCAACATCTTCCTAGGGAACATCGCCAAAGGCAAGGGAAGCAAGGGCAAAAATGAACTATTGGGATTTCATCAAGATCAAAAGCTTTTGCACAGCAAAGGAAACAGTTAACAAAACCAAAAGACAACTGACAGAATGGGAGAAGATATTTGCAAATGACATATCAGATAAAGGACTAGTGTCCAAAATCTATAAAGAATTTAGCAAACTCAACACCCAAAGAACAAATAATCCAATCAAGAAATGGGCAGAAGACATGAACAGACATTTCTGCAAAGAAGACATCCAGATGGCCAACAGACACATGAAAAAGTGCTCCATATCACTCGGCATCAGGGAAATACAAATCAAAACCACAATGAGATATCACCTCACACCAGTCAGAATGGCTAAAATCAACAAGTCAGGAAATGACAGATGCTGGCGAGGATGCGGAGAAAGGGGAACCCTCCTACACTGTTGGTGGGAATGCAAGCTGGTGCAGCCACTCTGGAAAACAGTATGGAGGTTCCTCAACATGTTGAAAATAGAACTGCCCTATGACCCAGCAATTGCACTATTGGGTATTTACCCTAAAGATACAAACGTAGTGATCCAAAGGGGCACGTGCACCCGAATGTTTATAGCAGCAATGTCCACAATAGCCAAACTATGGAAAGAACCTAGATGTCCATCAACAGATGAATGGATCAAGAAGGTGTGGTATATATACACAATGGAATACTATGCAGCCATCAAAAGAAATGAAATCTTGCCATTTGCGACAACATGGATGGAACTAGAGAGTATCATGCTTAGCAAAATAAGTCAAGCAGAGAAAGACAACTATCATATGATCTCCCTGATATGAGGAAGTGGTGATGCAACATGGGGGCTTAAGTGGGTAGGAGAAGAATCGATGAAACAACATGGAATTGGGAGGGAGACAAACCATAAGTGACTCTTAATCTTACAAAACAAACTGAGGGTTGCTGAGGGGAGGAGGGTTGGGAGAAGGGGGGGTAGGGTTATGGACATTGGGGAGGGTATATGCTTTGGTGAGTGCTGTGAAGTGTGTAAACCTGGACAAACCATAAGTGACTCTTAATCTCACAAAACAAACTGAGGGTTGCTGGGGGGAGGGGGTTTGGGAGAAGGGGGTGGGATTATGGAAATTGGGGAGGGTATGTGCTTTGGTGAGTGCTGTGAAGTGTGTAAACCTGGTGATTCACAGACCTGTACCCCGGGGGATAAAAATATATGTTTATAAAAAATAAAAATTAATTAAAAATTAAAAATAAAATAAAATAAAATAAAAATAAAAAAAAAATTATTCTCCACAGTAATGGAGAACTTCCAATTTGAGCTGAAAAGGTTTAGTCCAATAATCTAGTATCCCAGGGCCTTATGTCCTTAGTAGATTATGGATATTTTTCATGGTCAAATAAAAGCTGGCTTGCATTCAAGGAAGGCATTTAGTGATTCTACCCACTTCATAAAATGTGAGGCTTGTATTTTATTTCAGCTCATTTTTATACCTTTTAATATGCAGTCTGATTCCATTTATATTTTTAATGTCATATTTCTACTTTAAAAATATTGAAATCATACCTGTCTCTTTCTTTTATCCTTGAAAAGTATTGGAATCATCTGTAAATAATTTTAAATGATAGTATATACATTTACAATGTTATATAAAATATAAAACCTGAATATTTACTAGAAGGTTTTTATGTTTGAAGAGCCATATATATGTATGTATGTATGTATATATGTATGATGAGTCATATTCCTACACACAAGTTATTCAATTCAAACTCTCTTTCATAAAATATAATGTGTGGTGACATCCACAACAATGGCAAAGTTTAGTGGTTTTTTGAACAAGACCATCAACTGCAATATTCTAGTGGAGAGCTGTTTATACTTGGTTCGTTAAGTAGCACAGAACAGCACACTGATCTTGAAGGGGCTGGCTTATGGGTTGGAAAGGATGGCATCTTCAAAAATCCTTTGTCTCCATTTTTTTTAAATAATAAATGCTGAAAATACTTTGACTCCATTAAAAAAATGGTATGTTTGGTAACTTCCTTAAGGGATAGAAAGTGGACAGCAGAGGCAAGCATCTCTGTTCTGGGTGGGCATTACAGTATTAAAGAAAGTACAGGAAGAAGAGAACACTTAGGACACAAGGTTTGGAACATCGATATTTAAAGTGATTGAGAGAATAAGAGATGCAGAAGAAAAGGAAAAACAATAGAAATTGATGGAGAAGAGAATAAAAGCAAAGCCAAAAAAAAAGTTTTTTTTTTTCCAGACAAGGAAGTAGTAAAAATGTCAACAATGAGTAGGAAGAACTCTTCCCTGGATCTGATAGGAGACAACTATGCCCCTAATAATAACTTCAGCTCCAGCTCTAAAAGTCTATTCTAAGCCATCAAGCTTAAGAGAATTTCCCCCTTCCTCCACCCTTTTGCCACATTAACCTGTTACTGGATCCCTCCAAGATTTCTAAAACTAGAACAGGAGGCTACAGAAAAATTAAGTCCAAATGCTTAACTAACAGTATTTCGATTAAACTTTCATGAAGAAATACATTCCTCAACTGATCAAAAACCACCAGATGATATTAGGATCGCAACTTCATATTTGGAGATAATTTGAACGGTGTAAATATCATGACTGGTATTTGTAAATAACAATGGACAATCAATAACCTTTGTGCAATAAACCTTGTATTATAAGTAACGGGGAGTTAGCAAAGAATCAGTTTTTTTCCCTGCAACTGGGAAATTTACAACATTAGCTGCATGAAAAGTTGAAAGAAGGGAACTTTACAAAGAAATTCATACCTGGGGTGCCTGGGTGGTTCAGTGGGTTAAGTAAGCCTCTGCCTTGGGCTCAGGTCATGATCTCAGGGTCCTGGGCTCGAGTCCTGCATTGGGCTCTCTGCTCAGCAGGGAGCCTGCTTCCCTCTCTCTCTCTGCCTGCCTCTGCCTACTTGTGATCTCTCTCTGTGTGTCAAATAAATAAATAAAATATTTTTTAAAAAGAAATCCACATTGGATAACTTTATATAAGGATTAGAGTAATTAAATGAGCAAGGGAAAAATGTGTTTAATGAAATATTGGCCTCTACCATTAAGTAGTGGACTAGCTTTTGAAGAAAAAAGAAGGACCAGGGATAATGTGTCAATCAGAGTTAAATCAAGAAAACAAAAATCAGGGATGCCTGGGTGGCTCAGTTGGTTAAGCATCTGTTTCAGCTCAGGTGCTGATCCCAGGGTCCATCCTGGGTTGGAGCCACGCACTGGGCTCCTTGCTCAGCAGGAATCTGCATCTCCTTCTGCCTGCTGCTCCCCCTGTTGTGCTCTCTCTCTCTCTCTCTCTCTCTAACAAATAAATAAATTAAATCTAAAAAACAACAACAACAAAAAACAAAAACAAAAATCGCTGTTAGTATTTAAAACAAAATTTAAAACCGAAAAACAGTTATGTAGGGGATAGGAGTTGAGAAGCAAGCCTGAGGAGGGGATCTCCATGATGGAATTCAGAGAGTAGCAACCATAGGAGACTGCTATCCCCTAAGCTGGACGGACCAAAGAGAAGAGGCAATATCCTTAGTCTCCTTGAGTGCTTGGGCTGAATAATGACCAAAAGACGAGCAGTCTAGACCTAACTTAAAAGGATCCTTAATCTCCCAGTGCACCCAGGAAAACCTTTTGGTAGTTATGCCTCCTGGAAGCACTGGCTAATGGAATGAGGGCAGAGTCCTTCCAGGATTGCAGAGTCTTAGGAAAATTTATGGGCTTTGAAAATAGCAGGGTGGGAGTAGATCCTGTTATTTTTCAATTCCATTCTAAGAAATAAGTTATAATAACATATTATGCCATTTTTTCAGCTGAAATGCCTCTCCCAAATAATGAGAATTAATTTGAATGAGATAAGGAAGTGTGAACCTGAAAATGGGACTTTCAATTTCTAATTTGGAGATGGTTCCCAAGAGCTCTCATCCAGTAATCTTGACTTTGTTTTGGTGAACTCTAGGTAACTATGGCATTTGTCACTAGCACAAGAAAGATCTCTAGTTCCATTTGGAATCACTCAATAATTTGTCACATAAATTATGCTTAGATCTCTTCTATCTAGCATCAGAATCAAATCAAATATTCATGTAGGGATATCTTCAGTGTCCTCACCTCTGTGGTTAGGTACAAATCCTAACAGAAGTCCAGAAAACAAAAGACTAAAGGATCTATAAGCCATTTTTTTAGCCTTCTTTTAGGGTTAGACAACCTGAAAAACCAAAGTTATCTAAGAGGTAAACAGAACACTTTTGGTCTTTGTGGCCACTAGTGTCTGGGGACTCCAGAAATGTGCTTTTCCTGGACTATGGGGGTTCTGGGGTGCTCTGGGGGATATGTGGGAACTGCAGAAATAGGTCAAGATCAGAGCCTGGAGCACAGCGAAGTAAATGGTAGACTACTGGGGGGTTTTAAACCTGGAGTATTCATGACTAAGGCTTTAGGAAAGAATAATCCAAAATGGATGTTAGCGATAGACCAACATCTCACATTGACAAAATTCTCAGAATTGTTATTTAATGTTGCATTTTGACCATGCAGCTATTGTTTAATTATACTTAATTGTATACAGTTATATTTTAACCGTTAACATTATTCTACAATGAACCAGAGTAAAAATGTGATTGAAAGATGACGAGTTGATTTCAATTTTTTTCTTAAACACAAATGTCACCTATGCTCAGTGCTTTAGAACTTCTTGGATATGTAAAATGATTTCTGAAGCTCTATCATAAACATGTCACTGATGACAATTTCTTTAGCTTGTCTGCTAAAATCTGCAAAATTCTGAACTAATCACCAACTTAAATATACCTATTTCCAAAAAGGATGTAAGGGGGCTTAAATTGGAATATAGTTTTAGTGAAAGAACAGATAAAATATTATTTCTTCATAGTATTACTTACACAAAAACTTTCTGAACTAATCATACTACAAGGGCCATATCCATAGCACTCAGATATTATAACCATAGGGGGGAAAAATCCATCTCTGATTAGCTAGATACGAATTGGGTCAAAGAAAACATGCTTTATGTTTTAGTTTCAGGTTAGAATTCATTTTTGAAAAAAAAAAAAAAACTAGGAATCAAAACTATGTGTGACATATCTGGGACAAACACATACGCAAACAATGATTTTATTATACTGCATTATTTCCCCAGGAATAGTCACAGAACATATTACATATCTTTCAAAGAATGAAGCTATTTGGAATTGATCTCTTTGGGCTAATGTGGATTGTCATAGTATGTCAGCACAAATCCTATCATTTGGGGAAATCTCAAGATAATAAAATAATTTCACTGTGCGTTCTGCAAAATTTGGAAGGCCACTTTCCTAATCTTTGAGATTGTCTTCCTCCTTTTAAGTCCTCCCCTTCTTATCTCCTGGTCTTTACACTCACTCTCTCATATTTTCAATCCATCCCTCTCTTCCTCCCTCCCTCTTTGCAATCTTTTTAGTCTTTTCATCTTTGAAACGAGATTGGAAAGCAGAGGCAGCCAGAGGAAAATACATGGTTCATTTTCTTCTAAATATACTCACATTTCTATTCCAAATAATAGGTTCCTTCTATAATTGTTTTAGAAGCAGTAAGCTGACTCACAAACCACAGCTAATAACTAAAGCAACTCAATTTAGCCCTTTCTAGCAACTGCCTAAGGCACTGGCTAATGGTGAGAGAAAGCCACAAAGAATGTTCCAAAGGGGGAAAAACAGCTACAATTAAATAGCTTTTGTTAAACTAATGTTTTAAAAGGCATATACTACAATTTTTAAGTGGGCCAAAGTTAGCAAGAGTTTCTAGAAGAAAGGAACGGGGAAGGTCATTCTTCTTTCTCTCACATCCTGCACACAAAGGAGCACTGATTTGAACTGATCAAAGCTAGGAAGATGGATTGGGCTCTAGTCACTGAGGATAGAGCTTTCAAAGGATTACACTGTTAGCAGTATTTGCTTGTAACTTCACAGACTGTCTCTAGGACGCACAAGAAACTGATAACCTCCAAGGAATAGAACTGGGGTTCCTGGAGAGATTTTGATATAGTTTGAATTTTGTCACACAAATGTATAGCCAACATGATTTTAAATATATGTCTACAAATTCTTTGACGCTCCTCTCCTCAAGAGGCCCTACATAATTCACCTCTCCGTGAGCGTGAGCTAGACTTACTGATTTGCTTTTATCAATTAAAAAATGACAGAAGAATGGCGTGTCCCTTCGAATATTGGGTGATAACAAGCCCGCAGGTTCTGTCTTGGGCCCTCTTTCTGGAATCACTCACTGGGGAGTAAGCCAGATGCAGGGAGGTATGAGCAGGGCGATAAGAGGCCTGTGTGGAGTCACCTGAAGCGTCTTCTCTTCAGAGAGTGAAGAGGACTTGAAGGAAGATTCTCCGCTTCTTCATAACACTGACGCTGCTTGACTCCAACCTCGTAAGAAACCCTGAGTGAGAACCATCCAGTTTCCCGACCTAAGAAAGCTGGAGAAAAATTTGAAATAATAACTGTTTGTTGTTTAAATTGCTAAATCTCAGAGAAATTTGTTAGAGAGCAACAGATGACTAACACAAGACTAAAAGTATAAGCAAACAGATTAGTTAATTAAGTGGAAATGGGAAGCCATTGTACACCCATGTCTTCTCTTTGGTTTAACTTGCTTCTACTGTGCTTGAGTGGGTGACATCTCTGGAAAGAGATGATCTGTCTTTTCTCTCAGCCACTGCTTCCATATCTCTGCATTTAAGGAATAAAGGACTGCTTTGAGATGGGTTTTCCAGACCCAGTCAAGTTACTTTGTTGTTTGGCTTCTCATGTATCTCCCGTTTTGGCTATGCTGGCACATAAGTTACCTGACTGAAGATATCTTTCCTGTGTCTGAAAAGACCTGATGATACTGTAATGGGTTTTTTCCACTCCATGAAAATGGAAGGAAAATATACACACTTCATCTCTCACTTTTCCCAAGGTTTCTCCCTAATATCTGGCCCCAGCTGGAGAAGGGAACAAGTTACATAGGTCTTTAGGTCAAAGTGGAAATTGTGGCCACCAGAATATGCTTCTCATATCTCCTGCTTTGGGTATGGAGGGTAATTAATAGATAGCCCTAATTGCCATGTCCTGAATCTATCACCAAGCCCAAACTCCTCATGACTACTCTCAGTGAAAGACAGAACATGGTAGGAATGCAAAGGTGGGTCCATTCCTGCAAAATGGGGGATCTGACAGGGGACTTCTTGGACAGGAAACTTTGACTCAAGAACTTCCCATTGGCTGACCAAAAGATGTTTAAAACTTGCTGAAGTCTGCCAATCTATCTCACCTCCCTACCTTCTCTTTCTCCTCCGCAGAGGTGACTGCCCAGTTGTCCCCCCTAGATACCTCTCCCCTCTTTTCCATCACATGTGTTTTTCCCAATAAATCTTTTTGCAGCTAACCTTGGACTCTCTTTCTCGGAAGACCCAATTAATGCATTCTCCTTCCATTCTAAGGTACTCAGGATAACTGAGCTTTAATAAAGAAAGGAAATCTCTACTAGATCATGTGTTATATCATTAATATTCTGGATCATGGTTTGGGGGCCAACCCCCTAAATAGTGATTAAGTATTAATTTGCCTTACTTTGTTCACTGTGCACATATGTTGATCACAGTTTTGATAGCAAAGGTAGTTTACCAAAGATAGAGTGGACACAGATGGCTGGATTCCTACTCATTCTCCATTACCTTAGTCAGATCCATTATATATCAGGGCAGTGGTACACCAGCCAAAAATAAAACTACTTTTTCACGTCTAGCCAATGAATTAAAAGAAGAGATTATTCCTTAGGGCTTTTAGGAACCTTCAATAGATGGAGACAGAGGCTGCCTTTTCTCCCCTCTTTCTCCTGTATAAAATGTGGATGGGAGGGCTACATTTGAGACGTCATCTAGTGAATACAATGTGACTCTGAGACTAGAACTCACCCCTGAAATATGGTAGAGATTTCTCTTATGTGACAGTGAAAAAATTTCTTCCTGCTAAAGATGCAACTAATTGAGGTCATTGTTACCATCAGTAGAACCCAATTCTAATTGGTGGAGAGATTCAATTATTTTTTAGTCTCTGACCAATTACCATCTCTGTCCACCATCTCCTTAATTGTATCCCATTGACCCCAAAGGCTGGTATGGTTAATAGCACCCCATTTCAGAAAGGCTTACATTTTACTTTAAGCAAAACCAGGGTAGAAAAATCTGACATTGTGAGTACTCCACATTAGAGAATGGTTAGTCACATTATAAAAGATTTTATATCCCAAAGAGATTTACTTTAACATTCTATTAAGTAAAGTCTACTGTATTTCAATATTAGTTCCTATATCATTAAATTCATGACAGATACTGCTGTTGGGGAAAGGGAGAAGAAGCCTGTCAGAGAAAGTTACAACTAAATTCTTTCAAGTTTTTCCTATTGAAGAGGAATGAGAGAGGGAGATAAAGGTACTGCTAATGGAAGGTTGTTATCACCACCATTAACTCTATCAATTTTTCACCCCAACCATGGTACTTTGCTATATAGCTGCTGACTGTATTATTCACAGACCGATAATTGAGCTTTCTAGTTGTCTACCAAAATCTGTTTTTCTCCCATTTGTCCATAGTAATAGGGTTAAAACACAGCAATAATGATCAGATAGAAACTACATTTCCCAGGCTTTCTTGCAGTGAGGGTTGGGCCTGAAATTAATTTATGAGCTTTACTTGCTTAGAAGAAAATAGTTTTCACTAACCTTCTACTCATTCCTTTTCTTGTAAGCTGAAGAGGAAGGTGACCACCACACTCAGCATTAACCATGTAGAGGGGGACAAAATGGAAGGGCCTTGGGTGCTTAAATTATTCATTAGAACAGAGCTGCCCCACAAGCCTACATTGCTCACCTCATGGCTCTTAGAAGAAAAAAAAATATTCTTTAAGCCATTGCAATTTGAAGCCTCTTTGTTTTTAACAATTTCATTGTTTTCCTAAAATTAAGCCTTATAATATGGCTTTGCTTATTACCCTGAAATCTTAAAAAAAAAAAAAAAAAAAGTGTGTGTGTGTATAGGTTAAGATGCTCTCAGGACCTCTAAGAACCACAGTTTCATCTGTATTTTATTTCCCATAACACAAATATATTAGTTCCTTAGGAATTCAAATTAGATTAAAGAAATAAAACCCATGAGAACATATTATAGAATCTTACCATCATCAATACCCTCTTCTTTTTAGTTAGCAATGTTTTAATCAGTAAAGATATGGTCTGTTGTGGGTTTATTTCTGAGTCACACAGTTCAGGGTTTCTCAAAGAGGATGGGTTCTGGAAAGCACCATGAATAAGAATCATATGGTTTGAGAATTGTGATTCTAGTGAATAGTGGATTACCATGGTCCTATTTCAATGATGGCCAGGGTGGGTGAAGTGACACTTCTTAACCTTGGTGATCTTAGGACGTCCATGAGGATAGAGTTGCTCATCAAAATCGGATTGGTTCTTGAAATGTCGTTCTTAGTTTCATCAAACCAAAGAGTGGTTTCCAATTATCCCTACTCAAATGATACACTAAGAGGTAAGGTTGTAATAAAAGGGCTCTGAGTAGACTGCTTTCAGATTAATCAACATGGTGAGGACATATTGGTCCATCTCAATGCTTGGTGATACCTGTATAATTTTTGTTATTTCAAGTATATTAGTAATAATTTATTTTGGTATATAGTTAAAGTACATCATATGTTCCTTGTATATGATTACACATTAAAATACAAATTTATTTAATTTTTATGAGCACTAACATAGTTTTTTTAAGTATAACCCAACTTATTGGACAATCCTTTTCATTGGACTTCTTGGGTACATAAGAACATATAGAATTTTAATGTAAGTTTTTAATTAAAGACTTTTATTTATTTATTAGAGAGAGAGAGCATGAACAAAGGGAGAAGTAGAGGGAGAAGACTCCCTAATGAATGTGGAGCCCAAAGCAGGGCTCTATCCCAGGACCCTGAGATCATAACCTGAGCTGATGGCAAACACTTAACTGACTGAGCCACTCAGGTGCTCCAATGTAATTTTTTTTTTTAAAGATTTTGTTTATTTATTTGTCAGAGAGAGAGAGGAGTGAGAGTGAGCACAAGCAGACAGAGTGGCAGGCAGAGGCAGAGGGAGAAGCAGGCTCCCTGCCAAGCAAGGAGCCCAATGTGGGACTCGATCCCAGGATGCTGGGATCATGACCTGAGCCAAAGGCAGCCGCTTAACCAACTGAGACACCCAGGTGTCCCCCAAAGTAATTTTTAATGTGATTATAGAAGCAGTATGTTTTAACTAGAGAACTCAGAAAAAATTTAAGGAGTAAAACAAAATTTACCATAAATCTTGCTAGCCAGAAATATCTACTCTTAACAATTTGGTATACAGTAAATCGTAATAGAAGCTCTGAGTTAAGTATGTACAGGACCCAGTGGATTCACAGAAGAAGTGGTGGTACATTTCACACAGACTAAGATGAGTAAGACAAAGAATAACCCTAAAAATTCAGTCCTGAGAAATTAATAGGATGCTCTGAGTGGCAGTGAATGGCTATCGCATCCCAGACAAAGGCAGCAGTCTAAGTAAGAAATGTGTGTGGGGGCGCCTGGGTGGCTCAGTAGGTTAAAGCCTCTGACTTCAGCTCAGGTCATGATCCCAGGGTCCTGGGATCAAGCCCCACATCTGACTCTCTGCTCCATGGGGAGCCTGCTTCCTCCTCTCTCTCTCTCTCTCTGCCTGCCTCTCTGCCTACTTGTGACCTCTGTCTGTTGAGCAAATTAATAAAATCTTAAAAAAAAAGAAAGAAATGTGTGTGAAGGAAAGAAACTGCAAGTTAAGTAACTTCAAGAAATTTTCTAGAGATGGAGCACATTATGCAAAAAAAAAAAAATGAAAATTATACTTTAGGGGATAGCTTTATTACAGGTCATAGAAAGTGGCACAGATTTAAATATGCCACTCACTTTGCTAATCACTGTATCTAGAGGGGTATATGCTTACAAAAGCCCTATGAGGTATATTCACTGTAGCTCCTACTTCATAAAAGTGGAAACTGAGACTCAGAGAGGTCGGATGATATGTACAAGGTAATAAGTGGTAAAAACATAGCTAAACTTGAAAATGATGTTCACTGTATGGTGACAGATGGTAGGTACACTCACTGTGGTGAGCACTGAGTAATGAATAGAGTTGTCAAATCACCATGTTGTACACCTGAAAGTGATATAACATTGTATGCCACTATATGTCAATGGCAAAATTTAAATACACAAATAAGTAAATAAAAATTTAAAAAAACAGGGATACCTGGGTGGCTCAGTTGATTGAGCAACCAACTCTTGGTTTTGGCTAGGGTCATGATCTCAGGGTCATGTGATAGAGTCCATCATCAGGCTCCATGCTCAACGGGGAGTCTGCTTGAGAGTCTTTCTCTCTTCTTCTCCCTCTGCCCTTCCCCTGATTTGTGCCTACATATGGTTGTGCTCGCTCTCTCTCTCTTTCTCTCTCTGTCGCTGTCAAATAAATAAATAAAATCTTAAAAAAAAAAGTGAAAATTGTGTCTACCTAATTTTTTTTTTAAAGATTTTATTTATTTATTTGACAGACAGAGATCACAAGTAGACAGAGAGGCAGGCAGCCTAATTTTTTTTTTAAGATTTTATTTATTTATTTGACAGACAGAGATCACAAGTAGACAGAGAGGCAGGCAGAGAGAGAGGGGGAAGCAGTTCCCCGCTGAGCAGAGAGCTCTATGTGGGGCTCCATCCCAGGACCCTGAGATCATGACCTGAGCTGAAAACAGAGGCCCAACCCACTGAGTCACCCAGGTGCCCCCTGACTAAAACTTTTAACTCAAGGTAAAGTTGGAGAGATTAGCCATATATAAAGTATACATCTGAGAATTGGAAATTTATAAGAAATGAGAATCTATTAGATTCTGAAAAGGCTCATACAATCCAGTTGGTTTTCAAATGTCAGGCTAGGACAGTAAAACGGGAACTCAGGAGAATGTTTAGGGGACCGTTGCAGTGATGGGTTGTGGGGAGGAGATGGAGAGAGCCAAGACCACAGGGATAGGAGCCTGAGCCCCATGCAAGCTGTGGTGGATGAAATAATCCATTGGAATTTAGGACTGATGAGTTGGGAGTAATGAAGGAAAAAGAGAATAGTCTAGGTCAATGGCTAATCAGACTTTAACTGAACATCAGAAGCCCCAAGAGGGCTTGTTAAAGCAAACATTATGCAATCATTCCAGGTATCTAGTTCATTGGTCTGGGGTGGGACCTGAGAATTTGCATTTCTAACAAGTTCCCAGTCGGCATTGATTGCATTTGTTTTAGAACTCCACTTTTTAGAACCCTGCATTAAACTAGGAAAAAGATGTTTTGTACTTGTTAAATACAATGCAAAGATACCCAGGTATGAGCTGTATATATCTTTCTGGAGCCCGGAAATGTAGTTTTGACTAAAGATTGAGATTTCGGAGTTACCAACATAAAGGATGGTACAAGATGAGCATCCAGAATAGAATTTCCATAGGTGTTCAGTAAATATGTGGTTAAGTAAATTAATAAAAAGATAAAAGAGAAGAGGCAAATATAAAAGAGGATTAGCATTTACATGCCTAACAGAGGAGGAGAAAGCCTGAAGGATAAAACAGATGAGAAGAAATGAAGGCGGGTCAGAGTGTTGGAGTAGACAGAGGAGGGTAGTGTCATCGTCAAGAAGGAAAGTGCCAGGAGAAGGGGTGTCAAATATGTAGAAGAGATTGGAGGGGAAAATATTTTGTCTCAGGTAATTAATAGATGACTCATTACCTTTTCCAGTGATGTGACAGAAGTTAATTGCAGAATTAATTACATGGAAGAAAATTAAAAAAAAATTGTTTCTAGACCAGGACAGTCCAATAGAACGATGAAGTGAGCCCCACATGTCATTTTAAGTGTTCTTAAGGCCATGTTCAAAAGGTAAAAGCAAAGAGGAGAAATTGGTTTTAATAATATATTTTATTTATCCCAATACATCCAATATATATTGTTTCAGTATTAAAAGCATGAGAGATTTTACATCCTTTTCATAGGAATTTCCTAAAATCTGGTGTATATTTTAAATGCATAGTGCATAGAGGGGCGCCTCGGTGGCTCAGTGGATTGAGCCTCTGCCTTGGGCTCAGGTTGTGATCTCAGGGTCCTGGGATTGAACCCCACATCAGGCTCTCTGCTCAGCGGTGAGCCTGCTTCCCTCTCTCTCTGCCTCTCTGCCTCGTCGTGATCTTTGTCAAGTAAATAAATAAAATCTTTAAAAATAAATAAATAAATGCATAGTGCATCGAAATTCAGACCCGTCACACATCAAACACTCGGTAGCCATATAGAACTAGTGTTACTGCCTTGAGTGCAGGGTAATGTCCTGTCCTTTTATGGGGTTGACTGTCAAAGAAAAGGAAGAAGTAAGGTACTAGTTAGAGCAAAATAGAGTTGAGAGTTCAGAGTCTTAACCTTCACTCTTTCTAGCCTCTCCCCTTTCCTTCTTTCTTGCCTCCTTATTCTGCTGTAAATTTGCATGTTTATATCCTGTGAACATAGGCACTCTGTGATTTGTTACACTTAGTCTTCAAAAGTTTTTATAAAATGTTGCATATGTATGAAATTATATGTAACAAAAACATAACAACATAACATAGTATTTACCAACCATACAACTTCTCTTGACATCCTTGCATATTCCTGCGTAAGTGAATAACCCTCCCTATTCTCCCAGTTTAATCATGATCTGAAATTTTGTATTTATTGTTCCTCTACTTTTCCTTATGTACTACAATATTTTTAGGTGTTTCTAAATAAAATACAATTTTGTGTGTTTTTAAGCTTTATAATACAGTATCATATGTGTATTTTTCCACATGCTATTTTTGTTCAAAATACATTTTTGAGAATTTAATGCAAATTACTAGAGTTTATTTTTATTATATCCCATTTTTAAAGTATATCATGGAAACTGTATTAACTTCTCTATTGTTAGATATTTGAGTTATATGTTATTTTATGCTTCTATGAATCTTCTCATTAAACATCAATTTCCTTATACTTACCACCTGGTTAGTGAGATAGGGAGAGAGAGAGAGACCAACTCTCAATTCTGATTTCTCTAGATTACATAACTAAGAATGAAATCATGTATTCTCACCTTTATTAAATAATGTGAAATTATTCCCAAAGTATTCATATTAAGTTTTATTTCCCACTAATAGTTACCATTGATCCACATACTTAACAACATTTGATAATGTAAGACAACAATTTTGGTGAGTCTGGTAAATGTAATGATAACTCATTGTGATTTTAATCTTTTTCTTGATTACTACTGAAGACTCATATATTTGCCTTTTCTGTTTCCTTCTCTTTCACATACATGTAAATATTTTTTGTCTCTCTTCTGTTTCATTTTTTCTTTGTTTGCTTTTTTATTTATAAGAGTTATCTATATGGCCTGCATACTGATCACTTGTCAGTTTTATTGTTGGCAAAAGCTTGTCACATATGAGTCTTGTTTTTTCACTTTGTTTTTTGGGGTTTTTTTTTTGGTGACCTTCTTTTAATTAAAGAAAATCAAGCCTAGGAGCACCTGAGTGGCTCAGTCAGTTTGGTGTCCAACTCTTGATTTCGGCTCAGGCCCAAGTCAAGCCAGCTCCCACCCTCTCCCTCTGCCCCTGCCCACATCTCTCTCTGTGTTTAAAAAACAAAAAACAAAACAATGCAATCATAAATGGCCAGTTGATGGCCATTTGATTTTGATTTTTTAAATGAAAAACTTCTGTATAGAACCAACTAAATATTGTCACAACCTAAATCCTTCCAACAGTCATTATTCCTAAAAAAGGTAACCAATATTCTGACTTCTATTATAATAGTTGAGGGTTGTTTTTTTGTTTTTTTGTTTTTTGTTTTTTGTTTTTTACATAAATGAAATACAACAGAGAGAACTATTTTGTACCTGGATTTTTTTTTTTTAAACAGTGCTTGAGGGGCACCTGGGTGGCTTAGTCAGTTAAGCATCTGCCTTCAGCTGGGATCATGATCCCAGGGTCCTGAGATGGAGCCCAAAATTGGGCTCCCTGCTCAGCAGAGAGCTCTTCCTCTACTGTTCCCCCTGTTTGTGTGCTCACTGTCTGTCAAAGAAATAAATAAAATCTTCAAGACAAAACAAACAGTGCTTAAATCCATTCATGTTGTTGCTAAGAATTTATGTACTAAGAATTTGTTATCTTTCAGTACTGGATCATGTTCTATTGTGTAAACATACTACAATTTATATAGCCATTTGCTGGAGAGCATTGGAGTCATTTTCTGTTAGGGGTATTTGAAAATAATGTTACAGACATTCTTATGCATGTCTTTTCATATACACATCACTGAGAGTACCTATATGTACAATTTTAGTATTTACTGCCAAACAGATTTTGAAGTTGCTAAATTAGATTTTACTCTCACTACCAGTATACAATAGTTCTTGTTGTTCCATATCCTTATTAAGATACTGCTATATAGTTTTTTTAACTTCAGACATTTCTATAGATTTAGACTAGTACCATATTTTGATAGCACCATGTTCTTCTTCTTCTTCTTCTTTTCTTCTTCTTCTTTCAGCATGTTCTTGCTGTCTAAATGTGGTTGAGTACCTTTTCATGTTTGGTTGCTTTGATACCAACTTTTTGTGAAGTAACTGTTTCAATGCTTTTTCCTATTTTATTTATTAGATTGTTGATTATTTCTATTAATGTGTTGGGGTTTCTTCTGGATAGGAGATCTTTGGCAGACACACACATTCCAAACCTACTTCTCACTCTGTGATTTGCATTTTCAATCTCCTAATAGTGTTCTTTTGATGAACAAATGTTCTTAATTTATTCAAAGTAAAATTTTCCCATTTCTTCTTTTATGGGCAAGTGATTTTTTTTGTCCATTTTAAGAAATTCTGCCCACCCCAAAGTCATGAACATATCTTCTGGTAGCTCTAAGTTATCTGAGTTATCTTCTAAGTTATCTACCCAAGTTATCTTCCAGTAGCTTCATTACTTTAGATTTTATAATTAGGTCTATAATTCATTCGGAATTTATTTTTCCTGTAGGGTAAAATAAGGCTAAAGTTCAATTTCCTTGCAGATAGCTAATTTACCCACTTATTGAAATGACAATATTTTCTTCCCCAAATTGTAGTGGTAACTTCAACAAAACTCAGGTGACTTCATGCACATTTTTGAACTGCTATTCTATTGTGTTAGTCTTTCAAACTGCCCAGTGTACCTACCATACTGTCTTAACTAAAACGGATTTTCAGTAAGTCTCCTTCCAAATGTGGTCTTTTTTATTCAAATGTCTTTTTTTTTTATTTTTTTATTGTATTTATTTAATGAATTAATTAACTTACTTTTTGACACAGAGAGAGACAGAGGGAGAGGGACCACAAGCAGGGGGAGCTGGAGAGGGAGAAACAGGCTTCCCACTGAGCACAGAGACTGATGTGGGGCTCTATCCCAAGACCCTGAGATCAGGTCCTGAGCCAAAGGCAGATGCTTAAGGACTGAGTCACCAGGTGCCCGGTCTTTTGAATGTTCTTGCAACTTTCATTTTCATACTAATTTTGAATCTTAATTTCAAAGCTTCTTCTCCACACACAAAAAATTACTTGAAATTTTTATTGGAATTGCAATGCATTTTGAGTTTGGAGAAAACTGGCATCTTTACAATATCAAATCTTTTAATACAAAAATATGGCACGTCTTTGTATTTGTTTAGAGTTTTTGTAATTCCTCTCATTAATGGTTCATAGATTTTCAGTACAGGGAACACTTTTCTCAGTTTTCTCCTAAGTATTATTTTAAAATTCCATGTTTACTATTACTTGTCACTAATACACAGAAATAGTTTAATTTCTCTGTATGTTAAGTGTGCATCTAACCATTTTGCTAACTTCATTTATTAATTCTAATAGCTTATCTGTAGAGTCTTCAGATTATCTACATATATTATCCTGTTGTCCTGAATCATGACATCTTCCTTTCTTTTCAGCTCTTGCAGAAGCTGTTTGCTTGCTTTATTGCAATTGTTAAAAAATCCTGTCTTAACATAGACCATAGGATCATCCAAAATAGATGCGGTTTTAAGAATTCCTTCTCATATTTTGCATGCATATGAAACACCTGGAGATTTTAAAATGCAAATTCTCATTGAGTAAGTCTGGAGTGGGGCCCAGGATTCTGTATTTCCAGCAAGCTCCTAGGGCAGACAGATGCTGTCCATCTAGAAATGTTTCTTTCTCTCTTTTTTTTTTTTTTTAAGATTTTTATTTATTTATTTGACAGAGAGAGAGATCACAAGTAGGTAAAGAGTCAGGCAGAGAGAGAAGGGGAAGCAGGCTCCCTGCTGAGCAGAGAGCCTGATGCGGGGCTCGATCCCAGGACACTGAGATCATGACCTGAGCTGAAGGCAGCAGCTTTATCCACTGAGCCACCCAGGTGCCCCTAGAAATGTTTCTTTAAGTAGCAAAGATGTATGGAAATCCTTGTCTGATTCTCACTACAAGAGGTGCAGCATTTAATATTTGAGCTCTAAGTCTGATGTGTACTAGAAGTTTGGCTTGTTTATTTACAGATATCATGTAACAGATTAATAAATTGTTATTTCTACTTTATTTGTTAAAATTACTAGTAACTATTGAAATTTATAAAATTATTTTGCTTTTAATGAAATCATTGTATAATTGTTCTACAGTATTCCATTAATGAGCTGAATTGCCCTGTTCGATTTTCAGACTTTAATCAATCTGGCATTCTTGAAATCATTTCTACTAGGTCATGAAATATTATTCCTTTTATTCATTGCTGGATTCGACTTGCTAATATGTTGTTTAGAACTTTCATATCTATGTTCATAAGTGATACTGGAATGTAATTTTCATTTCTTTTGATATACTTGTCAGGTTATGGTATTATTACAACTTTGGTCTCATAATTAATACAATTTGGGAGTGGTATCTCCATTTTTACCTTCTGAAAGAATTTGTGTAAGAACCGTTTTATTATTTATTTATTTATTTATATATTTTATTTATTTGTCAGGGATAGAGGGAGAGAGAGCGAGCGAGCACAAGCAGACAGAGAGGCAGGCAGAGGCAGAGAGAGAAGCAGGTTTCCTGCTGAGCAAGGAGCCCAATGAAGGACTCGATCCCAGGATGCTGGGATCATGACCTGAGTTGAAGGCAGCCGCCCAACCAACTGAGCCACCCAGGTGTCCCTAAGAACGGTTTTATTTCGTCCTTAAATGTTTGAAAGAATTTATGGGTAAAACCAGCTAGGCCTGGAATTTTCTTTTTGTAAGGTTTATAATTAGAATTAAAATTACTAGATAATTTTCACACTGCTTTCCTAAGATTTTTTTCCTCTTATTTAAAATTTTAAATTAAAATAAAAAAAATATATATTTTATTTATTTATTTGTCAGGGAGAGAGAGCACAAGCAGGGGGAACTGCAGGCAGAGGAAGAAGCAGACTCGCTGAACAGGGACCCCAATGTGGGACTTGATCCCAGGACCCTAGAATTACAACCTGAGCCAAAGGCAGATGCTTAACGACTGAGCCACCCAGGCAGCCCTCACATTAAAATTTTTATAATATAGTCTTGTGATCTGTAGAATCTGTAGTGATTCTTTCTTCCTGAGATTGGAATTTGTACCATCTTTTTTTGGGTAAATCTTGCCAAATATTTATCAATTATGCTATATTTTTAAAGAAACTGACTTGTAGTATGGGTAATTCTCCATTTCCTTCTATTTCATTGATTTTTTGTATTTTTTATTTCCTTCTTTTTATTTGCTTTGCATTTCTATTGCTACCCTTTCTCTTAACTTTTTGAGACAAATTTAAAAGATTGAATTTTCACCCTTTCTACTCCTCAAATATAATGCATTTAAAATGATAAATTTGGGGGGCACGTGTGTGGCTTAGTCAGTTAGGTACTGGACTCTGTTTTGACTCAGGTCATGATCTCAGAGTGCTGCTTTGGGCTCTGTGCTGGGTAAGGAGCCACAGAACATTCCCGCTCCCCTATCTCCCACCCCCCCACCCTCACCCCCACTTACACATGTGCATTATCTCTCTCTCAATCTCTCTCTTTTAAAAAAACAAAAACAAACAAAAACCCTAAATAATAAAATAAATTCTAATAAAATTTATTAGAATAAATTTTATTCTAATTATGAGTTTAGTTTTATAAGTTTGGACAGGGCTATGTTTATTATTATACAATAAAAATAGTTTCTTTTATCATTAATAAGTTTTCTTGAATACTTTTTGTTTTGGTCAATTTGTTCAATTGCTATCTGTATTTCCTCTCATTTCCATGCATGGGTTTTTAGGCTAACATTTTGCTATTGTTTTCAAGATTAATTTTACTGTGATCAGAAAACATGTTCTAAATTATTTTCATTCTCTGAAAGTTTGAGGGATTGGTTTTGTGCGCAGTAAATGATCAGTTTGGATAAATAGTCCATATGCACATTTACCTCTCCCTTACCAGCACATTTTTTTAAAATTTGTTATCATGCCTTTTAATTCCATATAAATTTTAGTTCTAAAACACTATTCCTATATTTGTTAAATCATACAACATTTATTTTTACCCACATATTTACCTTAAATTGTTTCTTTGTTACTTCTTGTAATTTTGTGTTTCTGTCTAGAATAATTTTTTCTTCTGCCTGAAAAGTCCCTTTATTTTTTTTTCCTTAATTCAGATTACTGGCAATAAATTCAATTGTAACAGTGTTTTCTTATCTGGAAACTTTACACTGGTAAAGTTACACTGGTAAAGTTTTTTCTAGATAATTTTCTAAAGTATAAAATTTTAGGTTGTCATCTATTTTTTTCCTTTTTTTCTTTTTCTCTTTAAAATTGTTATTCTGTTGCCAGTGACATCTATTGTCTCTGATTTAAAAGAAAAATAGTTATTTTTCTTACTGTTTCTTCCTTGATGGTAATATGTTTTATTTTTGTCTGGCTTTTTTTAACTTTACTTTTTGTCTTTGTCTTTCAGAATTCTTCTTCTGATGCATCCAGAAGTGGTTTGTTTGTATTTATTTCTACTAGGGGTTCACCTTTTTTCTTGAATTTGTAGGTTGATGTCTTCTCTCCGTTCTAATGATACATTTTTGTCATTATTTCATTGTCATTATTTCAAATATTACATCTGTTATGCTTTCTCTTTTCTGACTTTCTGAGACATTTATTAGACCTTTTCACATTTCTGATATTTCTTATACTCTTTTACAAAATTTCCATCTTTCTTGATCTTCCTATTTGAGTCAGATATTTTCTACTATCCTATCTTATAGTTTACAAAAATATTATTATGCTGTGTCCAATCTAGATCAAACAGTTACTGGTTCTTAATTTTCATTATTACATTTTGTGATTTTATAATTTCCACTTGATCCTTTTTATGGATGTCAGTTTTCTAGCAAATATTTCATTTTGAACATGTGAAATATATTGTAATATTCAACAAATATTTCATATATTTTTCTGAAACGTGATAATTACTATTATTTTAAAGTTTGTGTCTGATTACTCCAGTGATTGGGTCATCTGGAAATTTTGAATTACTTTTCTTTCTCTTGACTTTTTGGTATGCCTGTAAACTTTTTATGCTTAATGAGAGATACCGGACAAGAAAAGTGGAGAAGACTCTGGAGGATAAGTACCTCATTTTCTGTCAAGCAGCCTGAGTTGGAACAGATCACCTTAATCTAATCAAGGAATGAACCAACTGAACTGAAGTTTTATAAATTACTTTCCACCTCTGGTTCTCCCCTGTTTCCAGGCTTGGATCTTCTGGGTTTTCACTGATTGTCTGGGATTCTTCCTACCTGCAAGTCTTGAAGTCTACTGAGAACTACTGAAAACTCAGCTCCATTCAGTAGCTTCTGCCTGTCTGTTTCGCTTTTCATCTTGAGCAATATTAGAATTTATAAAATGTCTCTAGAGGAAAAATGTAGATATCTTGAACTCCTTTCTCTGTGCATTCTTTCTCTCAAGGATCTTTTTCTTATGCTTCAGAACCCCCATTATGTATATCTACCTCTATCTGTATCTATATCTCTACATAATATTATATATATAGAGATAGTCAAATATTGATAATGTTTAGAAATTCAGACTCTATGTTGGAAAATGAGGAGAGAGCTTTTGATTGCCTGAGGTACCAGAAGAACTTGGAAGTGCTTTAGTTTAAATGTTTTGTTTTTATAGATATCTACTTAAATGTCACAAAAATACATAGTTTAGTTTCAACAAATAAGAAGAATCTAACTAGTATCTAATGCTAAACTTAATTACATCCAGTATATATATAACTGAACATACTTCTTAATTGGATGTGAACAGAAACCAAATGGTCAGGCAATAGTGAAACTCAAAATAAAAAACAACCACACTGAGAAAGACTAGCCGTGCTCTGGCATATACAACACCTGGTACTGAGATTTTCAAAATGGCTGACTTTGACTCACTGACAGATAGCATTTTTAAAGTTGGTTGTTTTTATTAGCTGAAGAATAAAGTTGGCATCCTGTTGAGATGAGTTTCAGTGAGGTTTATGGTTGTTCTTTCCATTTCTGGGCTCTTGTCCTATGAGATATTATCCATTTCAAAAAGTTGTGCTATTTCAGCAATTTCTTGTTTAACATTGACAGTTGCCATTTCACAAATATTAGAGAGATTGAAAAGGCCTATAAGATCATTAAATCCATCCCCCTGGCACTGTAGGCGAAGCAAGTGAAGCAGAACTATTTTTTTGTGTGTGGGTTATATTTGGTCTGGTCGTTTCTAGTAAAATAATATGGAGTGAATTGGGTGGTGGGAGTCTAGCTAAGTGAAAAGTTTCTACAGGAATCTTCAGTGTTTCCTTTCTTTCTTATCAGTCTGAATATCATTAATCATTAGGTGCCTATTTTATATCTCAAATACATATTTTAAAACCATTTCTGAGGCATGACTTCTCTTCATTTAAGTCCCTCATCTGGTTAATTTAAACACTGACCAGATAATTTGGAACTGAGTGGAATCCCACAACCAATAGTCTTGGAAACCTACTACTTCTATGTGTAAAATGATGAAAAATAAAGACTGCATTACTTTTATTTTAAGGATAGTAGTTTCACAAGTGTTCGTATTTTTACTAAGGTTTAAAGTTGACAAAAGTTCTGGTTAATATTAAATTATTATTTAAATGACTATTATTGACTTTAGTCAAATTTACTCTTTTGTATTAATGCTCCATATGAGAATACTACTGAAGAAGCATCTATGTATAGTTACTTGAACATCAATGGTGTCTAGTCATTATATTTAGTTAATATTAACTAAATTTAATTTTAGATTTAAACATCTTACAAGTATCTACCATACTGTAAGATTTTAATGGACCTATCTCAAGTATAAAAATAGTTAAAATAATAAACATCATATTTAAACATAAGATATTCTTTGTAATAATATTATTAGCAAAAATCATATTATTAGCAAAGATCTGACCTTGCTTGTTATTAAATATTATTTAATTAAATCACCAAAATTATTTCATAGCAGGAGATTTGTAATACAAATCAGCCACATATAAATGAGTAACAATCTCCCTTAGGCAATATCAAAACATCACTCCCAATGAATAAATTAAAGGAAGAAATTGCAAGAAAATAAAGAAGATATCAACTATTACACTGTCATTAATGTCACCTAGTTCTTAAAATTTTGGCTTCTAAACTCTTAAACTAGGGAATAAAACAATTAAACCTTATTCATTTTTTTTGTTTGTTCATTTTAAAGATTTACTTGTTTATTTGAGAGAGAGAGAGAACGTGTATACTTTGGGGAAGGTCAGAGGGAGAGAAAGAATCTTAAGCAGGCTCCATGCCCACCCAGTACAGAATCTGATGTGGGTGTCGATCTCACAACCCTGGAATCAGGACCTCAGCCAAAACAGGAGTCAAACATTTAATGGACTGAGCCACCCAGATGCCCCTAAAACTGAATCTTTAGAGCTTTACTATATCATTTTAAAAATATTTGATTATATTGTTTGGAAAGCACAAAGAACCAAATATTTTATTAAAAAAATCCTTTAGCAGCTCTCAAAATGTTACAGAATTAATTGTGGAACAATGGTCACATGCTTGTTACTACATTTTGGGCACAAAATAATTCAATATTATAGCACCATACACTCAGATCACACTCGGTAAATAGGTGTCACAAGCAATCTCGACTCTTAAGGAAGACTTATGATGACAATATGAAGTTCAGTCTGGTATAGGTTGTAACCATTCCCATTTTAGTATCAAGTAATGAAATGTCAGTTCCAAGACTCTACTCCTCTCACACTGCTTTGGACATGTAACCCAATATGCTATTTGAATAATTGAGCAGATCTTCACCAGCAAAAACAAAGTTCTCTTGCCATAACATTTAAAGAATATTCATGGAAAAATTTTCATAGGTATAGTCCTTCTTTTGAAAGAATAACTATGGAAATCAACATGAGATACTATATTATGCTGTCATTAATACTTTCAAGTTTTCAACAAGACCAGGGATATTTGGCAGGAGACAATGACAAATGAATAGGTAAGCAAGACTTCAGGTAAACCCATTGAGTCAAAGAAAGTCACTCTTGAAGGATAAAGAAAACCTTTCCTAAGTAAGAGTTGACACATTTTTCACCCTCTGGAAGGTACATTAAATTCTATATGTCCATTACCTAAATTCTGGGAGCTATGTCCCTTCACCTGGACTCAGGAGCATAGATTTTTCTCATAAGGTGAGATGAGATATGTCCCTTCACCTGGACTCAGGAGAATGGATTTTTCTCATAAGGTAAGCACCCTGATGTATGGAGTACAACTGTATTGGAAACGCCGTGGTACATATCTTGCACATATCATTGCCCCTAAATAAGAAACATCTTTTTTATGTGATGCCCCCCTGTATGAAGACTGCTTCAGAAAGAAAAACTCATAGTGCTGGATTTATTAAAAAACTGTGTTTTGATTCCCAACATAATGCTCTCCTAAAGAACATTCAACTGTAAATCTGATCACACACCAAATTCATCTTCACTACCTTCTCTACTTTCTATGCTTCATGTCTCTACTTTCTACACTTCTCCACTTTTTCCCTTCACTACATCTCTTCACCTCCTCATTCTCCAGTTAGGAAGCATCCTTACTGCGATTGTATGTTAAAATCTTAAATCTTTAGGGACTTTGTAGATCATCTGCTCCTATATCTCATTTAAGGAGAAACAAGACACAAGAACACTTGATTTTCCCAAGTTGCATTAGGTAGTGGTAAAGTTATCATCACTAGACGCAAAATAGTCATGAGACCCAAGTCAATGTTGTACCCTGTGGCCTGTGGTTTTCCGTGAACTGTGATGTCTTGAGGGTTGGCATGCCCATTCCCAGGCGTGACTCTTGTCCTAGAGATGATGTTCACCTCTTGACTTTTGTGTTGCTTCCCAACTGGCTCCTACATTGAATGCTGTAAGAAATTCCAGATTTCCTGCTTTGAAAGAACAACCATAAAAAAGACATAAACATAATTGCACAAATTCAGGGCAGCATCATTAATTTTGTTTTATAAACTTAGGAGAACACAACTTTTAATGTTAGAAAGCTGGATTAGGAATCAAGAAGCTAGTTTCTGATTTGCTCTAAGTACCTTGGAAAGTTTGGGTAAATTTCTTAATCCTTCTGTTTCTCATTTCCCTTATCTGGAATTTAAGAGGATTTGTATTAGATGACTCTTAAGGTCCCTTCTAGCTAGAAATTTATGATTCTTTATCATGCAAAGTAAAGTGGAAAACTGAGATAACCACATAGGTGTAGCAAAGGGTAAACAAGGCTCAATACTTTGCTTTATTTGTCTGCATATTTCAGACGAAAATAATTTCTTAATCCTGAATCACTGGTACAATTGTGTCTGCTTTGACTTTACTCTGTGTGCCAATGCAGCCAAAATCCCATGCTTCATTCATACATAGAGTCTGGTAGACCATGGAAACAGAATGCTAGATTGAGCTATGTGAAATTGGCATACACTGTACTTATATTAAATGGATCCACATTCCCTGTGGCAGAATCGGAAAGGCAATGCACACAAATATAAATAAATGGAAAACTTCAAGGCTTGTTTATGTAACTACATTCCAGTGTATGTATGAAGACATTGCAATTAGGAAAACTTTGCTTGTCAAAACTGGTCATTTAAAATTTGTTCTCACTTCCTTCTCTCTGTGATTTTTTTTAGCAATGATTTTTAATCACCTCCTTCACCAAAAATAAGTTTAAGTGTCTCTTCAATTCATTTGCACTTTTACTTTCCCAGCTTTTCCTGACAGCTTTTTCTTGTATGTGGCATTAAATAGTTCTGCTCTGGTTCCCCTGTATTAACCCTGGGGCTGAATTTTGCCTTGATGCACGTCCTAACGCATTGCTAGTACAGTAAACTTTACGTTGAGTCCTTTAAATAAGATTTGAGCCTATTATTAGAACAGTGCATGCATCTAAACAATGATCTGTCCGCCATTTTCTATATTTCAAAAGTTTTCCTGCCAACACTCAATTTTTAAAATTGCAACTATTAAATCTCCTATTTCCAATGAAGCTAACATGGAAATAGTTTCCGAATAAATGTTGCCCTTTACTGCACCCTATCCTCAGGCCTGGTATCTTTCATTTTCTGTTCAGTCCATCAGTGGACACTATATTCCAAATAGGAATCAAGCAAATGCCTTACGAAGGTTCAGTATCTCTCTTCACTCTCATCTCCTCCCCCTTTGATGAGATAACCTAGTAAATTTGGGTTGCTTTTTCTAATGCAGTTCTGCTCTATGCTGATGGTTTTACAGATTTTCCCACAATATCCTCCAAATCCTTTTCTGGGTGTATGTTCTGCATAATTGGCTCCCTGATCCTGTACTTCTTAGTTTGTATCTTTGTACCTGAACTGCATTTAGCATCCTCCGCTTTAATCACCCACAATTCAAATCCTTTTCAATCTGATAATATTGCACCTTATTATTTGCTAAGACTTCAATTTTAGTATCACTAGCAAATTCAATGATCTTTTCTCCTCTGAATATGTCCCCAAATATGTAGGCCTTATTCACAGAGCTCTGGAAAGCTTGCTATTTCTAACCCCCTTCGAAGCTGAACTTGCCATCTACAACTGCCTTCCGTCTACTACTCTTAAATTAGTTTTCCGCTGCAATATGCTATTTTACCTCCCATTCCCTGGGTCTGCCTTAGATATAAATCTCTGATGTGAAACCTTGTCAAATGTTTTTTGAACACAATTTTTTCTTATCTGTTGAGGCAGTGGTGCTGTCCACGAGCAGCTGACAATTAGAGAAATATGGCCTCCTGTGCACGAGTCCATCTTGACGATCTCAAAGCAATCTTGCTAGGATTCTCTGTTTACATTTGGAGAAATCCAAGCAGTCTCTTAAAATGGACAGACAGATAAAGCAAACCATAAGCATTTCCTGTTTTATTTTCTTAAACTTTCAGGGACAGAAGACTAAGGCCCAATTTTTCCATGTCTGTTCTGGAGGTTAATATATGTTGGTAAGGTGGCCTTTGTTGTGTAGGCTCAGATCTGGAGCAGAGTGCAGT
The DNA here is from genome assembly GCF_022355385.1 of Mustela nigripes. NCBI lineage: Eukaryota > Metazoa > Chordata > Mammalia > Carnivora > Mustelidae > Mustela > Mustela nigripes. The sequence continues at coordinate 129,896,712 of NC_081559.1, read as the reverse complement.
TTTGTGCTATGTGGAAGTTTGTGCACCGACGAGGGGTAGCCTGGCAAAGCAGTCTGGACAGACTGATGGCTACAGTACCATTGGTGATGACTTGCTAGACCTTGTTAAGTATTTACCACATGTCAAAACTTGTTCTAAATCATTTCCATTCTTTTAACCTAAAAGTGTTATCTTGAAATGAATATAGACTTCCAGAAAAGCTGTGAAAATGATACAGAGAATTCCTGTATACCTTCCACCCAGCTTCCTCTATTGTCAGCCTCTTGCATAATCAAAGCATGATCACTGAAACTTAGAAAGTAACATGGGTGTAATACTATTAACTGAACTATAGACTATGGACATTTTTACAAATGTGTCCTCTAATGTCTTTTTTTCTGCACTAAGTTGTGCCCTTGGAGTCTTCTTCAATCTGTGACAATTCCTTCTCTCTTCCTGTCTAGTCTGAGGCAATCTTCTCTTATCTGTCATGATTTGACATTTTTGAAGTGTTCTGGTTGGGCATTTTGTAGAATATCACCTAATTATTTTTTTTTCCTGATGTTTTCTTATAGCTACCTTAAGATTATGCATTTTTTGGCAATGATGTAACCTTCTCAGTCAGTCTTATCAAGGGATGGTGCTAGTCTTGATCATTGATAAGATGGTGTCTGCCAGTTTTCTCCACAGTAAAGTTGCTATTTTTCCTTTTTTAATTAACAAGTACTGAGGGGAGATATTTTGAGATTATGCAAATACCATGTTTCTCCTCAAACTTCTGCTCACCAGTTTCAGCATACATTAGAGTAACTTACCTATAAAAATTATTACCCTAGTGGTTGTCCATAGTGATTTCAACTTCCCTCTTTTATTTCATATTTATTCACTGGAATTCTTCTGTTAGCAAGATCTTTCCTTTCTCCTCTCTTTATTTATTCACTTATTCAGTTTTGCACCTACATTAATATGAAGCCATGGATATTTATTTCAAGAGCGATGTGTAAAAGGGTCTCTGTAGAATTCAGCAACATAAAAAATATACTGCTAATTATGTGTGAAAACATTGGCGATGTCTATTTAGGAGAAAATAGGTCTAAAAAATATGCTTAGACAGATATTCAGCGTGAATAGATTGTCTGATGGAGAAAATGGCCTCCTAGAACTGTCCCAACAGCCACCAGATTTGCCTCATTGGATTTAAAACAAAAGAAAATCATCACTCCTGTATCTCACCTCATGAAATGTCTGGCTGGAGGAAGGTAAAACAGATATGTATAGATTCAGTATTGGAGATGATCAAGTAGCTGCTAACTCTAATAATTCAGGAACAGAGCAGGTAGCAGGATGTGATAATGGAAAGCAGCAAAAAATTGCCTGCAAGCTGTCTATGGAGGAAGTCAAGTCTGGGAAGTGGGACATACTGGCATAGAGCAGAGGAAATTGAAACTGATAGAGAGATGATGGAATAATCTTGCCAAACGCACCTTGCTCACCCAAGGCTGTCATTAATAAGTTGCTGACACAGTCCCAGAACTTATTCCTGATGCACCAGAGCTTGGCAATCAACAAAACTGAATCCCAGGAGTATAGGCCTGAGGCCACTGACATAATTCCTGCCCTGTCACACCCAGCTCAGAGCCAGCACAAGCCTGGGCCTACAGGGCTGTCTGCCAACATACTCAGTTGCAGGGAGTAGAAGAAGACAAAGGCAGGAGAAATGAAATAGATGGCAGAAAATCAACATTTTATAGCTATCATTTCATTGACAGCATCTATTCATTCATTATTCTATATGTCCCTTCATTTTTTAAATAAATATTTATGGAAAACACACCATATTCCAAGCATTGTGCTAAGCTCTGAGAGCCCAAAGGCAAGCAAGTTATGATCCCTGCTCTCAAGAGGTGTTTATAATCTTCACCTGCTCTCTAAATCCCTATTTGAGAGTTGCTGCCTCCGATTTATTCATTCATCAACAACAGAAATATATGTAATGAAAATCTATAGTGACTTTATGGAGATACACCAATAAAGTCTCTGCACTTGTTCTAAAAGAGCTCATAGGTGATAAGCACAACTGTTATACGGTGTGGTAAGTGTTACAATGGAGCTGGGCACAGGATCTGTGACAACAAATGGAAAAGGCTCCTAACATAGACTGGGAAGTGTCAAAGGTTTCTTCACAGCAAAGGCACTAGCCTGAGTTACGAAGGGAGGGAAAGATTTGTAAGATAAGTAGGTATCAAGAGGACGGCAATTCTGGATGCAAGAGACAGCAAAGCTCATTTATTTTAGAAATGCAAGTCACCAAGTAAGATTGAATTATAAAGTACAAGGAGAAAAGAGGTAAAATATGAGAGTGGAGAAGCAGGCAGGAGCCAGATAACAAAGCACCTTGGAAAATATTCTACAGCTTAAAGTCTATCCTGGAGGCCACAAGAAGCTATTTAAGCAAAAGAGGTGACTAAATCAGGTTTAGATTTTGAGCAATCATTTTGAAAGCAGTGTAAAGAATAGATTTGAGAGACCTAAAACAATAGACAAGTAGGTAATAAAGAAGGCCATTAAAATAAATCAGGCAAGACTTCTGGGTATATATTCCAAGGAAATGAAAACAGGATATTGACGAGATATCTGCATCCTCATGTTCATTGCAGCATTATTCACAATAGCCAAGACACGGAAACAACCTAAGGGTCTGTCACCAGATGAGTGGATTAAGAAGACATGAGCTATAAATATAGATATCCAATTGTATATTATTCGGCCATGAAAAAGAAGGAAATCCTGCCATTTGTAAAAACATGGATGGACCCTGAGGGCATTATGCTAAGTGAAATAAACCAGACAGAGAAAGACAAGTACAGCATGGTATTACTTATAATACAGAATCTAAATAAAAGGCCAAACTCAGAAACAGAGAGTAAAAAAGTGGTTGCCAGGAGCTGGAAGGTGGGTAAATAGGAAGGGTTCATGACAGGGTACAAACCTTAAGCTATAAAATGAATGAAGTCTGACGAGCTAATGCCTAACATGGTGACTAAAATTGATAACACTGTATTGTGTAGTTTGAATTTGCTCAGAGAGTAGAACTCGAATGTTCTCGTGCACACACAGAAAGTTAAATATGTGAGGTGGTGGATGCATTGATTCAACTAGATTGGCAGAGGAATCCTTTCATAGTGTAAGCATATATCAAATCATCATGACATACACTTTACATGTTTTACAATTTTACTTGTCCATTGGACCCATAAGGCTGAAAAATTAATAAGTAAATTACATATGGTACTAATAAACTGGTAGGACATATAGAAATCATATTTCTTAAATTAGAAAATAAATAAACATATCAGGCAAGAAATGACTAAACAAGAAAAGGAAAAGATTGGTAGCCATGGCCTTAGAGAGCATGGAATAGATTCCATGATCATTAAGAAGTCAAGATACAATGATAGACTGATGGTGTAATTGGGGACAGTTTGACTTAAAAAACAGGGTACTGTTCTCAGAGAGAAGGAAAACAAGACGTGTAGCACATTTAAGTGAAAAATCAGTATATATATCAAATTAAAAGTGCCTGTAAAAAAAAAAAATCAGGAAATGTCCAGGTAGGAGTCACGATTCTAGGACTCAGGAGAAATGAGTCTCACGTGGAGAATTTTGGAGTCTGTCTGATACTTGAATGTGCATATGAATCACCTGGAAATTTTATTAAGATGGAGCTTCTGATTCCATGTTAGGTCTGAGGTGGGGCCCGAGGTTCTCTGTTTCTGACAGAATGTCACATGATGAGGAAGAGGTTGGTCTGTATACCACATTGTGACTAGAACCGTCTTGAAAAACTTGCTGTGACACATTTTCTTAAGCCCCATCCCCAGAAATTCTGATTTAATGGTGAGGATTGGGCCCATGAAATCGCTTTTCCAATAAGCTCCCGGTAACATCAGTGCTGCTGGTCTGAGGATCCCACTCTGAGAGACTCCCTGTATCTAGGTGGTGCGCACATGATTTCTATGTGCTCAGAGTGTCAGGGAATCATTTTTAATATATAGAAGAAAACAAACAAGAGTCTTTCTCCAAAGAAGGGAAAGAATAAATAAAATAAGGGAAAGTAGCAAACACTGTCCCCCAAGGCCTGCAGTGGGCATCTGAGAAAGGAAACACTATCCAGATTTTGGCAGAATAAGAAACCAGGTTCCAAAGAGAAAAAATAAACATCATCAAAGTAACACAACTAAGCTGAAGGCCTGAGGAAAAGTGAAATTAACTCTGTCTCCAGTGCTTTCCACCATGAAGAGCAAGTCTCATGGACCCCTTTCCTAGGCTCCTCATATTGAATCTTTAAAAATTTAGACAAAGAAAAGGGATTATTGGAATTCATCCTACTTATTAACAGAGTCATTATTCAATGCCCTTGATCTTGAGCAGACTCATGCAAGTCTAGGATTACCTGCTGAATGAAAGTGACCAATACTCACCAGTCATCTTCAGAGAAGAACTGGTTTCCTTCAAGTATTGTCTTCTCTTCAGCTAAGAGAAGATCTGAGACCCAAACATGCCTATGACATTGCGCTCATGACATCCTTCCCAGCCTTCATGTCCTGTGATCAAGAGCCAAGAGAACCAGGACTTCCCCAAATTCCATCACCCAGGTAAATGTTATTAAATCCAACTTTATTTGCAAGGGATCTAGCAATCACAGTTTACACCCTTACATAGAAAGGACTTCCTTCATCTTTGTGAGACATAATCAGAGGTCTCAGAGAAGAAACTAACTTTGCTAGTGGCTGCCCTGGGATCTGAACCAGGGCTCTCATCTTAGTTCCTTTTCCTGCTACTTAGAAAAGTTTCTTCATAATAGCCCCCAAAGTTGAATCCCTCCCTTTTTTCCCCAAAGACATCTCTTACAAAATCTATACATTTTGTGGACCAGACTGTATGTGGTGTTTGTTTTGAGAGACTGCACAATTTTGGGCCACCTTCAGAAAACTCTCTTAGCTTTATAGAAATTATCATGCACACTGCCTTTTTCCTTCCAACTAGCAAAAGACCTGCTCATGGCTCAGTCACACACACAAAAATAACAATAACAATATATGTCCAAAAAATGAAAAGCCATTGCTTTCCCTCTGCCATGGCAGTATTGTGTAATAAGCAAACGGACGATAGAGAATTCTGCAGAAATTCCCACAGATTCCAGCACGGAGACAGACCAAAACCATTACATGGTATTAAAACCATAATCCTACATGACCTTTAAAATATATTTTACCATCATTGTTGTAATGACCCAAACTGTGTTTTAACCAAGCCACTGAAACTGCTAATGCATATGAGGGAAAGTATTTAAGGAAAGAGGTTATAAGACTTGTCAATGATTCCCTCTCTCTTGCACACACACACACACTCACACACTGTTTCATACACTCTCTCGTGCACACTCTTTCACACATATGCACACGCTCTGACACACACACTCCCTCTCTCAAACACACACTCATACGTGCACTCTCATACACAGACCATCAGTAAAAGGAAAAACTACCAATTATTTTCTCCTCACAAGATTAAATTCAATTCCAAACAGTCTTAAGGCAATGGAAAAATGTGGAAAACTTCTTGAGAGATCAGTGAAAGCTTTCAAGATTACTTGAAAAAAGGAATTGATTGCTTTTAGGGCTAATGAATTCTCAATTTTGCAAGCCTATGAAAGCAGAGAACACCTGGGTTGGTTTGGATATTTGTGCAAAAAGGGTAAGTTATTGATATCTCTCAAGACCTTGTATCATGGACATTGAATATTGTACACATGAAATACTATTTTGCACCACTATTGTTTCCAAAGGATAAGTGATAATCTTTACACAATAAAATATAATGTTTTAAATTATAAATTTTAAATGTGTGTTTTATAAATCAATTTATATATGATCTTAACAAGTAAAATAATTTACACTTATATAATTCTTTTACTTTGAGAATAGTTTATATAAATATATATATTTAATTTCATACCTCATAGCTAAGTAAGTCATTTTTAGACAGTCATATCATCGACTATTTATGGATGAGCAAAGTAAAGCAAAAAGGGACTAAGTGAAATTTCTAAGTTTAGAAAAGAAGCTAGGGCCAGAATCAGAACTATAGGCCAGGTTGCCTGTCTCCCATTTTCAGCATCATTATCCAAACAAACTGTCAAATAACATGAAGACTTTTGGTATGTATGCTGCTGTACCTACCAGCCAGAATTATTTTTTGATTATAACTTTAATAATTTCAGACAATCTTTAATTCTCAAAGTCAACTGCTTCCTATATTGATAAGTAAAAATCAAATTCTGAAATTCAGACAAATAAAATACACTTGAAGAAGAAGGAGAGGAGGAGGAGAATCCTAAGGATGCCTGAATATGACACTCACACTGAGAAATCACCACCCTAAGTACCATGTACTCACTCAATCTAACATAAATACAAATGTGATATATCAGCCACTAGAAAATGAAATTGTTCCGGACTGTAAGGGGCTTATAATGTGAAATGAATATTAGATAAAATTAAAAGTATGGAATATGCTTGTATGCAACTGATGAAACACTAAATTCTACCCCTGAAACTAATAATACACTATATGATAACTAAATTGAATGTAAATAAAAAAATTAAGTGTGGAATATGCATATTTTAAGCAAGCTATTATCAATATTATATGATGCCAATGTTTTTTGCGGTGGTTATCAAGTCCACAGTGATAGCAACTAGGTTACTGTGAGGTACTTCTAATATGTCATTAATGCTTTCAAAGTTTCAGTTGGAACAACAGATTATTAATAAGGCACTGCCAAATAGAAAAGTTTGAGGATAAATCAAATGGATGTACTTAATATGAAAAATTGAAATCATATAAAAAGTATATTTGAGTATTTTAATTCTTTTAAGAATCAAAAGATTAAATAACTAGAATCGTAAGAAAAAAATAATGGGCTTCACATGGCATTCTCTCATGCCCAATACGCTGCTGTGCTTTTTATGGGAAATTACAGCTGCCAGAGTTAATTTAATTTAATATAATTTAATTGTTGAATTTGTATTTTCTACACATCATTGGAGGCCCTAAAGCAATGATATGTTTTTCTTTAAATCAATAATTTCCTCTAACAGTTTAAAGAAATGATTGGCTTAGAAGACATTAGTAGACTAGAGAGAACAACGAAAATATGCAAAGTGTCACACAGAAAGATTTCCCTGACACCAATTCACCAATGAAAGCCCTGAAATAATTAGGTAGTTTGTTTTTCTGCTTTTACAAAAATGTAATTTAGTCCTAAATTCTCCCCAAACACAAATGCCACAGTTACAGAGCTTGAGATAGATGTTATGTGCCCTTCACAACTAGCCTTTCTTTGCCCCACTTTCCCATCATGCACTTCATGATCTACCGTCTTGCACTGACCCCTCCAAGTGCATTGATAATTGTGTAGAAACAAGTGCTTACATTTAATTTATTCATGATAAAAGCTGTCATTAATGTCAACAAAAACAGAGTAGTCCTTAATTCCAAACAGGTTAATGGAATTACTTAAGGACACAAAATGTAATGAAAAGAAGACTGAAACATGAAGAAAAATTACCTTATACCTGGCTTGAATTATGAACAGTTGGGTATTTGACTCCTCTGGATATCATCTATTTTCAAGTCACATCTTCTCTCTTCCTACCTCCCCAAAAGCCCTCATCCTAATAGGGCTCCTGGTCTGAATATCCAGGGGTCCAGAGAAAAAAGGATATGCCTGCCCTTGAAAATTCTTACTTCCTTTCCTTTTTGAAGGCTGAAGGATATACCTAAAAGAAAATGATTCAATTCAGTAATGAGATGGAGTACACACACACACACATATATTTCACCTTATATATTTTTCAAATTCTTACTATGTTTGGGGAACTGTATACTTTTCTTTAATCATCATTACATACTAGTGTAGGCAACATTATTATTTTCATTTTACCAATGGGAAAAACAAGGCAAATAAAACTAATAACTTGTCCAATGCTGCACAGCAAGTTAAGGCACAATTTGAATTTCTTCCTTGGTTATGATTAACACTGAACTGGTTTTGAATAAGATGTTCAATTGCCATACCTAAGTCTTTGTGATGTCTGGGCTCTGTGCAGGCATTCATCGAGCCATCCATGACCACACTTGATTGTATACACACTTGTATATAAAATTCATGCCAAATTCTCCTCTCAATCTCAAAGATTGCTTTGGTATCCAGACTTTTCCATGCAGCCAAATGCCCCTCCCTTCACAGAAGTGGCAAAAAACTGCATTTCTTCTCTGTCTCTACCGCTGGGGTGACACAGTGAAAGTTCCTCAGGCCCATGTGACACTGACCCACACATCCAATTTTAACTCTTCCATGTCATTATTGTTGTAGAATAGAGTTCCCAAAAGTTCCTATTGAAGATAATCGTGGAGGTGGTCAGTGAGGCCCCTTCTCGAAGAACTTTAACAGTCACTATCACTTACAGTGATGTGTAGGGAGTTGACCCATACGAACTTGTATGTTCCAATTGCTACACCTCCTCCCAACTCTGCACTGAGTGATGGCACATCAGTATCTTGAAATTAGCCATGGCAAGAGTATTTATAACATAGAAGTTGGAAAACATTATAATTCACAGCTTTTTCCCCTCAAAAGCTGATTATTAAACATTTACAAGTGTTGCTTATGCTTCTCTTTGAATTCTTTTGGCTTTCCTCAATCCAGAAATTGTATCTGTTTATTATTTCTTTTTCCTCTTTTTCTGTGGATAAGGGTGAACAAAACTAGATCCATATGCATTCTCTCAAATATTTTAGTCTTATACTTATTCTAATCCTTCTTGAACTATCAGAGACCTTATTATCTAGTGGTCAAAATGAGGGCAGGTAATAGGTTAAAAGAAAGTAGAAAAGAAAGTAGGGAAATTTTGGTTCATACGTCACAAAATATACTCACAGAAGTAATATGATGCAATTGCACATGGAACATGTCCCAACACTTTCAGATGGACACAGTGTTATGAGAAAAGTGTAGTCATTCTGAGGGTCCTGAAACTCAAAGGGTGGCCTTGCTACTTTTAGATGCTCCCTGCCCTTAATGCCCTAAATTAAGATCCTGGTGATCAAGTAAAAAAGAAAAAGAAAAAAAGAAAAAAGAAAAAATCACAAAGATTTCCATGTCCAGGGACATGGAGCAGGCATATCATCCCTATTCATCCCACTAAGTACGACGACAGACTATGAAGTATATGTAAAACAAAATAAAAAGACTTCCAGCTGTAAGATAAATTCTGGGTATCTCAGGGGCATTATAGTGACTACAGTTAACAATACTGTATGTAAACTTGTATTATATACTGTATTGTATACTTATATTGCTAAGAGAGTAGAAATTAAATGTACTCACAAGAAAAGTGATACATAACATGTACAGATGATAGATGCACATAAGATAATAGAACTGTTAGCTAATCTTACTCATATATATTTTGTAATATATATGAGCATGGTATCATCACATTGCATACCTTAAACTTATACAATATTATGTCAATTATATCTCAATAAATCTGGGGAAAAAATAAAAACACAAGTAAAAAAATAGATGCCAGCATCAAGTTGACAAAGCTATTAGAATAATCTGACAAAATTTTAAAGTAGCAATGATATAATTGATTCAATAAGCAATTACAAAAACACTTGAAAGAGATTAAAAGGAGAGATAAACACATCTACAGTTGTTGTTGGATACTTCAACATTCCTCACTCAAAAAGTGCTAGAACAACTAGACAGAACATCAGCAAGGATTCAGAACTCAAAAAAACTATCCACCAACAGGCCCTAATTGACATTTTTTGAACACTCCATTCAACAACATTAGAATACATGCTCTTTTCAAGTGCCAAGATAGATCACTTCTTATTCTATAAAACAAATCTCAACGGTGTTTAATAAATTGATATCATACAGTGTGTTCTCTGATCCAGTGAAGTCAAGTTAGAAATCTGTAATAGAAAGACACTAGGAGGGGTGCCTGGGTGGCTCAGTGGCTTAAGCCTCTGCCTTTGGCTTAGGTCATGATCTCAGGGTCCTTGGATCGAGCCCCACATTGGGCTCTCTGCTCAGCAGGGAGCCTGCTTCCCCCTCTCTTTCCGCCTGCCTCTTTGCCTACTCTTGTGATCTGTCAAATAAATAAATAAATAAATAAATCTTAAAAAAAAAAAAAAATGGAAAGAAAGACACTAGGAAATTCTCCAAACATCTAGAAACCGAACAGCACCCTTTTAAATAGTCCATGAGTCAAAAGAAATTGGTCTAAGGAGAAATGAAAACACAACAAAACATTTAAACTGAATGAAACTAAAAAGGCAACCTAGTTTGATTTCCTAGACAAGTAATCTCTTTCTCCTATTTCCTAACTGTGACCATTAGTGCCCCTATGACCATGGGGAGGAAGGAGAGGAGAGAAGAATAAAAGAGAGGAGAGGAAAGGAAAACTCTGACCTACTTCAGGTTTAAAAAAAACAAAAAGTTAACATTCTAATATATATGTATATATATATATATATATATATATATATATATATATGTATGTATTTAAGATTTTATTTATTTATTTGACAGAGAGAGACATCACAAGTAGGCAGAAAGGCAGCTGGAGAGAGGGGGAAAGCAGGCTCTCCACCCAGCAGAAAGCCTGATGCGATACTCGATCCCAGGGCTCTGAGACCATGACCAGAGCCAAAGGCAGAAGCTTAACCCACTGCACCACCCAGGTACTCCAACATTCTAAAACTTTTTGAGGAAGAAACATGGGAGTAATCTTTTCAGGATCCAGGACTGAGCATAGAACTTGTAGTCTTGACAATGAAAGTGTGATCAATAAAAGGAAGCATTGACAAGTTGAAAAATTTTGCTCCATGAAAGACCTTGTTAAAAGAATGAAAAGACAAGCTACATAGTGAAGAAAGTATTTGGAAAACCCGTATCTGATAAAGGACTAGTACCAAGAATACATAAAACTCTCAAACTCAACAAAAGACTTGAAGAGACATTTCACTGAAAACAAGCACGTGAAAAGATAATCAACATCATTAACCAGGAATGAGAGCCAAATGAAAACCTCAGTGAGCTATCGCTACACACCTACTGATATGGTAAAAACAAAACAACAACAAAAAAAAAGTGACAACACCAAAAGCTGGTAAAGATGCACAGAGACAGGAACACTCACACGCTAAGAGTGGAAAGGTACGGTATGGCAATTTATCAGGTTCTTACAAAACTCAACATGCAATGACCATACAACCTGGCATGTATCCTGGAGGAAAGGCAACTTACGTTCCCACAAATACCTGTAGGTGAACGTTTATAGAAGCTTAATTCAGAATAGCCCAAAATGGGAAACGGCCCAGATGTCCTTCAATGAATGAAGGATTAAAGAATCTGTGGTACATTCATACCATGAACACTATTTGGGGATAAGAGGGAACAAACTATTGCATGTAACAACCTGGGTGAAATCCCAGAGAATTACGTTGAAAGGAAAAAACCCAGTCTCCAAAGGTTATACATGGTATGATTCCATTATATAACATCCTTGATGTGGCGAAGTTATAGAAATAGAGGACAGGTTTGTGGTCACTAACGTGTAAGGAAAGGGTGGGCATCGAAGTATGGATGCGGTTACAAAAGGGCAACCAGAGTATCTGGTGAGGGTGAGTTTTCTGCATCTTGAATATCAACACCTCTGTCTTGCTTGTGATGTCGTACTATAGGTTTGTGAGATGACTAGGGGAAGCTGCATAAAAGGTACGTAACCTCTCTGTAAAACTTTGTGCCAATCTACAATTATCTCAAAATATAAAAGTTGTTTTGTCAAAAAGAAAGTCAGGCACCCAAATTATGAGGACACCTGAGGCTGAGGCACTGCCTGGTCCTGTCAGCTTGCCAGTTCCGTCTGAGCCATGTTCACCCCTGTGATGTCCTGCAAACACCCACCAAAAGCAGCTCTGACACCCTTGCTGTGCTCCGGGGATTTGACTCAGACACCGGGTCGTATAACACCTCTCATCCTATCCTTCCCAGACCTGCCTGGCTTCTCAGGCCTTCTGTTTTGTTTTTCTGCCTGTAATTTCAAATCATTTCTTTATTCCTGCTAATGAAACCCTTTCTCTGTCTTCAGTCATTCACTGATTTCCTGGACAAACAATCTCTTTCTCCTGTCTCCTGACTGTGACCATTAGTATCCCTCTGGCCACAGGGAGGGAAAGGTCTCCGGCGCTCCAGCCGGTAGGTGAGACTGTCCTGGAGGAGGGAGTATAACACTGAAGCTGACTGATGAGGCAGAGGGTCACTAAGATACCGTAGCCAAAAATTTGAAAGTGAGGTCTTCTCTCTCTCCTTGCTCTTTGTGAATCTTCCCTCTTCTGTGGTTAGAAGGCTTTTTGAACATGGCAGTGGCCTATGCTCTGAGCTAGACCCAGGAAACGAAGTGTTTCCCTTTCCCCAAGTCTTCCACGTTCTTTCTGCCTCCAGAACCAAAGCTAAACAAAGAATAAGCAGAGGGATGGAATTTGAGATTTTTTTCCAATTTAAGTTATCGAGTGCCACACTCTTAAGATCATGAAAGGTTCTCTTAAAAACAAAGCAAAACACAACTCTATATTCTCTCTTTCATTAATTGTCAGTAATGGATGCAGATACTCCCTGGATCAGGGACACCCTGATCTCTGGCCTCATGGGCCCCACATTCAATGTGGCTGAGGGGAGGCACAGACAACCTGATTCTATTGGCTTTATTTAAAACAATAAAAAGAGACAGGGCAATAGTACCTGTGCTCTGACTTCAGCCATTACTAACAAAGGTTCTCACTGAAGCTATCTGAAAGGATGTCATTTTTTTTTTTTCCCAGATGGTCCATGTGTTTTTTCAGAGAAGAGCTGCACACACGAAACGTCTTGGCTGCATAGCACAGGCTTCTCAGGAAGAACTGGATGGCAGAGTCCTAGAACTGCATAGGAGCTGATCTCTGAGGAAGAAGAGGTGGTTTCCTCCACTCAACCCTCTCAATCAAGCTCCTCACCTCTGTGCACAAGCCGCAGGCCCTCTCTGGCAGACGCTCGCTTCTCCAGCCTGATCAGGATGCAGGCACGGTTCTGAACCTGCTCTCTGGGCATGTTTTATTTCCTACTGTTCCAGCAAACCCATCACTGAATTTACTCTGGTAAGAAGCAATTGTAAAACCAACTCGTGTGGTACAAACAAAGCAGGGGAGAAATGGCGGTGCTCCTTCCAACACCATGTCTCTGGGCAGAAGAGAGCAAAGGAGCGGAAAAAGAGCAGACACCCGAGTCGTCAGTGTCCAAAGTGGCTTGTGTGGATGTCTGCTGAAATCAGAGGCACTTTTTAAAATAAGTCCAACAACTGTGCTAGGCTTTCTTCCATTCCGTCCCCTCAGGTTTCTCCCATAGTCGGTCTCAAATGGCATCGAATTCCATTCTCTAATGATTCATGTGAATTTTAGAAAAATCTCCAACCGTCTTTGGGAATGTTTACTCTAATTTTTTTTTTCCTTTTTTAAGCTGAAGAATCTTTGTCTCAAAGGATCGTAAAATATTAAACATTTCCCTAAATCTAAGAAGGGAATGAGATCACACAGTAGTATTTCAAAGGTCCAGTCACTGTCTGACCACGTTCCGCAAGAGGACAAGATAGAAGAATACCATGCGGAAATAGTTTAAGAATGGTTGTTTTCCAAAAATGTCAACTAAGCCATAATTTCCATGTTCATAAAAATTAACGTAGGGTGCTCTTTCAGGAAAAAAAAAATAATAAATCAAAATATGCTGTCTCCCTGGTTGTTTTGCATCTGTGTTTGGAGCCAGACATACTTTTCGTGATGGTTCTAACTCCTCTCTCTTATGGGTCCCCCTTGCACCTGCACTCAGTGTTTCCATTTTATTTTCAGCTCTCCCTTCATACCCAGGAGGTGACTCATTTTTGGGTGGTAAACGAGCAAGAATATACCCAGGGCTTGAAAATTTTCAAATCAGTGTTAAGTGAATGCAGAAGATTATCCTTAAAATACCTGTCACAACTCAGGTGGCATCTGTTTCAAGAGCACAAATAATCCAATATTTTGTCATCTCATCATTCGTGGCTTTTGAGAGAAAAGAGCAGAACAAGCTATAAGTGAAACCAAATAAACAAATTTTGGTTTCAGCAAGGACGACCAACCAATCTATTTTAAAATCTGAAAATTTAATCACCTTACTTGCCTGTGTGGAGGTGCACGTATTTTGACAAAGTTTTAAAGCCTGTGTTTCCTGAATTAACATGTTTGTCCAAATACCAGTTGATTTAAAATGAGAATGAAGAAGACATCGGTGCTCTACTATATATAAGCTATCTGTAAGAAATTACACACTTACATACATATATACATATATATACACATATACATATATATGTATGTATATGTGTATATATATGTATATATAAACTTTCTAAGTGATCAGATAAGGCTTCTTAATCCGTATAATTAAAACGAACTTAAGCTTTATGTTAGAGCCCGGTTAACGCCTTTGGAGAATTTGAAATAGATAAAAACCACAAATAGTACATTTTACATCTTTTGTAGTTCATTTTCTATTTGTACAAACAAAACAAAATAGAAATGTCTATCTTAAAGGTTGCCATGCAAGTTGCCGGGATGCATGACTCTATATAATTCTATCACTCCCATACTCATATCAATATTTAGAAATTTGCTCTTGAGAGAGATTGATTTACCATATGTGGTGATAACAACCATTACGAACTCCCAATATTTCACAAACCACGATATAAATTGACTTTACTTCACACTCCTGGATGCCATTAGACTCCTCCCCTACCAGGGAAATTGTTTCCATGGTAACCGAAAGGGAAAAAGCACAGGGAGGGGAAAAAAAGGCACAGAAAGCTAATGAAATGAGAGATCTATGGAATAAACAAAATATGGGCAAGTGTTGGATGTCATAACACTTTTATTGTTTTTAGATTCCACATACTTCTGGAGACACTAAGCTCTGTCCAACAACCGGCAGGGCTGCCTGTTTCCCAGTATGGAGGACGCCTTGCAAATGGAGAAATGGAGCCGGCTGAATCTTACTATCCACACCAACTCTGTAGAAGGTGTGTGGTCATGCTGGGCTGATTCAGAGCACGGCAGATAGTTAGCTTGGAAACAGAGCTGTTCACAGGAGCATCGAATCGCCCTTCCTAAGGTAGCTGCAGTTCTTTTTCTAGCCACACACAGAAATCTCCAGTGGGTGTCTGAGCGCTAAAATCCATTCAGACCATTTGGGGTGCTCCGGAAGTTCTCTAGAATGAAACATTAGGCAGCACCTGCTTTTATCTTTTTCTTCATGTTGCTGAAGTAAAATATGCAGCTAATGTAATTTAATTTTTACTAGATTCTGCATATATGTGGCTTTCAGAGTGAACTCAGGGGAACACACATTACTCATAAACATATACTTTTTAATTAATTTTTCTTTGTAATTCAAAGTAGATGTCTAATGCATTCATGGAACGATATGCACTCCCTCTGGGGGGCAATTTTAATACCTGCAATTCCCTAGCTTGTTAATCAAAGACTTTTTAGCCTTGTAGATAATTTATATCTGCTTAATGTTCAGAAGGTTGAAATTGCAGCCATATGAAAAAAAAAAAAAATTCTTGCCTCTGACAAAATCAGAGAAGATAAAAACGCTATGCAAATTCTACAGAAATGGAAAATGGTGGAAATATCCTTTCTTTCTGAGCTGCTTTTTGTGAAAATATTTTGTGGCTTTATGGGGGGAGAAAAGCAGCTTTTTTTTTTTTTCTTTTTTTTTTTTTTTCTGGAAAACACAGTGAAACTGCTTGGGTAAAAATGCAGCAATGGCCAGAAATCTCCATCTCAGAACATTCCTATTTCTAGTACATTTATATTTTGGAAGAATACTTTTCTTTTTCTTCTTAAGAAAAATATTATTGGCAAAAAAATTTACATGTGAAAAATTTAGATTCTTGTGGGCATTCAGCTTAGGTTTAAGTTCAGCTTTGCTAGCTCTGAGGCTCCATGTGTTTCTCTCCTGTTGTGTTCCTATGTGACCCTGTCATTAAGCTCTGTTTTCTCCAGCACATAGTGAGAAGAATGGTCCAGCTACACCCTGGGCAGTGGCTTTAGATCCGGAACTGTGGAGAAGAGGCACCATAAGTCAGAGATGGAACAGGGACGGGAACACCATGTGCTCTCCATCTGGGATCCTTCTGCATGGTGCGGCCCTGCTCCTTGAGATATGTGCCTGCTCATGTGAGCAATTGTACGTATACAAATACGTTCGCCTGGACACAGATGCACATGCACGCACACACATATACACATATACTTTCTGCCTTGTAGGTACATAGCTACATCATTTTTTAAAAGATTTTATTTATTTATTAGACAGAGAAGGAGAGAGAGTACAAGCAGGGGGAGCTCCTGCTGAACAAGGACCCTCCCCCGCCCGTGGGGGGCTCAATCCAAGGACTCCAGGATCATGACCTGAGCCCAGACCAGAAGCTCAAATGACTGAGCCACCCAAGAGCCCCAAATAGCTACATTTTAACTGAAAATGGCATCTCTACAGTGGGGGCAAGGAATAGAAAGGTGGACCCTTAGAGATATAAGGAAGGTTCGAGAACTCTGCATCTGACCTCCCACGGGGTGGGGAGGGAGTTCCCTTGTAACAGCTGAATGTGGATAATTCAGCTTGGGCTTACACATCCAGGGAGAGAGCACTAGTACTATATGAACCAAGTTAGAGCATTGTGAGACTGCGTGAAGTTACTAGAAAGAGACCTTTTATATAATCTCACATCTACCTTTAGCCAGTATTATACTCTGAAACCAAATAGAAAAAGATGAATTTTTTTTTTTCTCCTGCCCAGCGGTCCTTAAATCTGTTTAACACGATTGCCTTCCCCTTTTCTTGAGCAAAACGTCTTCCTTTGCCTCCTTTATTCCTCTCATGATAGGGCTTCGGGGACCCTCCTATCTCGGTCAACCTACTTGAGCCACTTTGGCACCCAAACTGGATATAATATTCTAGATATGGTTATTATTTACACAGTTGAGAGTGCAGGCAACTCTGTTTTCATTTATTAGCAGTTTGCTTTTATTGGTGCCATAGAAAATCAGATGTGGCTGTACTTTCACAGCCAGGACATGCTGCCAGCTCACCCTGGACTTACCAGTTACCTTTACACTCTTAGATCTCTTTACTGCTACAAGTCTGGTCTTCCCACTCTGCCCTGGGCAGGCAACATTCTGAGGCTAACTGCAGAACATTATGTTTATCGCCGTTACAATTTATTTCACAGGTTAAGCCTTCCTTTTAGCCTGTTCATATCATTTTCAATCCACAGTGCTATTATTTTAGTATTTCCTGTTAAACTGGGATGTTGAGTCAGTCACAGAGTTGGACAGGATGTGATTCATGACTCAATCGAAGTCCTCAGTAAAATTTTACGCAGGCCCAGGTGAAGAACGGATGTCTGGGCTGCTACCAGAGACTTCTGTTGGAGTAACCAGAATATAGGTTCTCTGATGTTTAATCGATTGCGAACCCACCTAGCTGGGCTATCAGATCACATTTCTAAACTTCACTATGGAAAACTATGGAAGAGTTTAACTTTTGAAATTAAGGAGTGCTCACCTTTGCTCATTTACTGTTTACTGTGCGCATCAAGAGAAATGTGCTGAATTTGATGTGACCCATACACCTTGTGTTGCTTTATTGGGCATTTCTTCTTAGTGGAAGCTTTCTGATACAGCTATCTTGCACTAGAGACATTATTTTAATAGTTTGATCTGAACATTTGTCTCTCTTTATTTAGAAGCTTCTCACTCTTATAAGAAAATCTCTTGCCAGATGCATTTTTTTCCCGACCATCATATCGCCAGTCCCTTATCAAGAACCCAGGCCTTAGTGTCACAACCTCTAGTTCAACCTCACCTTCACCGTTATTTCTTAGATCTGTTAGATGATATTTTGAGAGGCCATTTTGATGCTGTGGACATTTTGTGGCTCTGGGCATGAGAGATGAAGTGAGGAACAGAGATGTTGCAATTACTACTTGGTAATTACTTATTTATACAAACGTTTTCTTTTTAGAACCAGAAAATGCCCATGATACCAAAGTCTTTATCAAAATAGTTATTTGGATACCTTTCACCTGGCTCTCTCAGGTTCAGTTTCTGACCTCAGCTCTGTTGAAGGGGATCCTGCTCTATATCAGTCCACACACCTCATACCCAGACCTGGCCCTACATACTTGGCCTTCCATGCTGACTCCTACTTGCCAATGCAAAGAATTCAGATAAATGTGGGAATCAATTGAGCTACTTTTACACAATTCTGACTAGTCCTGGTTTTTTCATATTTATTATGTAGCGGTGGGGAGGGGAGTGGAAACCAACCCTTCTTTATGCTGCTCACTGTCTCTTCTCCAGGCTATACAAGAACAGAATCTAGGACAAGCAGTACAGAGTAAAATGATTTGAGAGAGCATAAGAGTTCAAATATGGAGCCTGGTAATACAAATATGGGAGTAGCTAGAGTTTGGAACAGGAACATATTCCACAGATTTTATACAGTTATTTTTGTATAATAGGAATACAAACTTTCAGATGGCTAAAGAAAAATGTAGAACACTACCAGAAATCAGCAATGGACCAGTGCAAGGGAAAAGACTATTTCTGTTAAGGATTACTGTGAGTTTGGAAGTCTTTGAAAGGAACTGGGACAGTAAAAAGATATTTGATTCATTTCTTTAGAGATGTTAAAATTTCCCAACATCCTGGCCTTTTAGAGTCTTCTTCCAAACTGCACAAGACAGCAAAATATACTATCAGGGCAGATATTCTGTGCCTTTATCCATTGCCCCTTCATGATTCAAAACATACATGTCTAGCCCTGGCCTCTCCTCTCAGCTACAAGGTAATAAATCTAACTCCCATCATTATCTCAAAGGACAGGTCCAAAGTAGGATGTTTGATTTACCTTCTTTCCCAAGTCTGCTCCTTATATCAGTAAATAAGGATTCTCCACATTCCCTCTTTCAGTAAGTAGCACCATCATCCATTTACCTAATAAACTCAAAAACATAGGACTCCTCCTTAAGTCCTTCAATCCTTCATCACCCACACCCCATTCAGCAGGAAATCCTATTAGCACTTTCTTATAAATATATTCCAAATGAGCTACTTCTTCTTATGTCAACTGCTGCCATCTGAGTCCAAACCATCATCATTCCTTAATTGGGCTCCTTTACTAGCATCCTAATAGGTCTATGTGTTACCCTCTAGAGAGTTTACAGTTTTCCTTTGTTCCAAACGCTTTGATGGCTTTCTATTGTAGAGAAACAAAATACTGTGCAAATTCTTGCAAGGCCTACTCAGTCCCATATCATCTGGTCCCTGAGAACCTCTCTATCTTTATCTCCTATCTACCACTGACGATCAATGTGCTGTCCTTTTCACTGTTCACTCTCTCCAAAACTTTTCCCACCTCCATCTCCTTTGTACTCACCTTTTGGCTGCCCAGAGCTTTCCTCCTTCAGATCTTCACACTACAACTTCTTTCTTATTCAGGTCTCTGGTCAAATATCCTTCTGTGACAGTGGCTTCCAATCACCCTACTTACCATTTCTTTCTTTCTTTCTTTCCTTCTTTTTTTAAGATTTTATCTTAAGGTAAATAGATTTATTACCTTAGATTTATTACCTTAAGGTAATTACCTTATTTGACAGAGAGAGAGAGAGAGAGATCACAAGAGGCAGAGAGGCAGGCAGAAGCAGACTCCCCGTCGAGCAGAGAGCCAAATGCTGGGCTTGATCCCAGGACTCTGGGATCAGGACCTAAGCAGAAGGCAGAGACTTAACCCACTGAGCCATCCAGGCGCACCCTACTTAACATTTCTGAAGTTCACTCTTGATCTCATTGCTCTGTAGTATCTTCTTCATTGTCCTTGCTATCTAATGTCTTACTTACTGATCTACTTCTCCAGTCATTTATTACCTGTTTCTCCCACTAAAATGTAAGGTCTGTGAGAACAGAAACCTAATATGTCTATTTCACTTCCACATCTCTTGTACCTGAAACACGGCACTCAGGAAATACCTGATGAATGATGTAATGCAATGAAAATCTACCTCTCTTTAATTTCTATTCCCCTTATTTAAATGACCTAAGCAATACTTTCTGAATATTAACAATGCATAAAATCATAGCTCACAATGACAGTATAGACTATTACTGATTCCAACAGAATTTACTTAGCAACTCAAACAACTGAAATAACAATTACTGACTTATAACAGGAAAATGTTCCTAGTAAACATTTTCACTAGAAGTCAATTATATATTTTTTAAAGATTTATATATTTTAGAGAGGGAGAGAGAATAGGGACAGGAGCAGAAATACAGAGAGAAAGATAGAATCTCAAGCAGATTCCCTGCTGAGCATGGAGACTGATACGGGGCTCAGTCCTATGACTCTGAGATCATGACCTGAGCCAAAGTTGAAAGTCAGAAACTTAACCAAATGAGCCACCCAGGCACCCCTAGAAAACGTTAGTACTTTTAATCTTTTATAAGAAATTATGATGTGAGGTTACAACTTGACACAAAGTACAGTGAATGGCCAGAGAAATAATAAAATTTTCCTTGGTAATCTTACCTTGTTTCTTACAGATACCCTTGAAAACATCATAAGTTATATTTAAAAATCAATAGGACATACTTCTAAACCATACTTTATAACTTGGGAGATACGATTTAACTGGGAATGATCTCAAAATCCATATTTGAACAGTAGTATGCATAAGATTAAATCAAAAACTATTCATAGATCACTAAACACATACCTGACAAAAACTTATTTTGAGCATATATACCAAATTTTACAGAGACATATCAGACAGCAGAAGCTCATTCAGATAGAATATATAGTAGACAAAAATAAACAGAATGCCTGGATGCAAAGAGGCTGACCATGAACCAACTCAATAGGCCTATGAAAAGCAATTCAATTAAATATATAGTAGCTAGTGTGTCTACTGAGCAATTACCATAGGCCAAGAACTCAGTTCTAAGCACTTTATAAGCAACGGTCCCATGTCTTGAATCCCTTTTTCAATATGACCTGAACATTAATAAGCATTTTTTTTAACGGATCTAATGAAGAAACTTATAACATGTTAATTTTCCCAACTTAAGAAAACCAAAGGTTAGCTAGTTGTGGGGGAAGATGATGTTAGGAAAAACAAAATAAAACTTCAGACTCAGGAGTGGAATTTGAGCGGTATGAGGAGTATTATTCAAATATCTCAATCTTATGAGAAAAGGTAAACTTTGGAGCAGATTAGTAGCTGCTTCTCAGAAACTGGGAATCTGTAGTACAAATATCAGAAATAGATACTGAAAAATGAGAAATGAGAAAGAACCAGGTATAGAAGAAGTCCTTTACAAATTTGCAATGTTCCAGGTCTTTCCTTGGTCTGTGAGCCTTCACATAGCCTGGCCTATCATGCTCCTGACTCATCTCCTACTATTCTCAGCCACCTTGGCTTCTTGCTGTGCCTCCCAAGCTCCTGGCATGCTCTGTCTCAGAGCCTTTGGACTTGTTTCATCTCTGCCTGGAATGCAGCTATCCTCATAAACTCCCTCATCTCTCAAGTGTTCACTCATTTGTTACCTTCTCAATGCTTACCCTGACTATCCTATTAATACAGAAACCATCTACCTCCAGTACCACCAATCCCCTAACTCTGCTTAACCTAAAAGTTTTTCCATAGCATTTACATCTTCTCGTACATTATGTCATTTACTGCTTTTATAATGTATAGTATCTATTTCTCTACTCTGAAATTTACGGTCTAAGTGGACATGGATTTTTCCCTGTTATAATAGATTCTCTAAAAATGGCCTCTCTTTTTCTCCTGTTGCTAGGGCTGGGTGGCTTAAGCAACAGAAATTAATGTTCTTATAGTTCTAGAGGTTAGAACCCCCAAATCATGGTAATATCAGGTTTGGTCTCTCTCCTTGGCTTGCAGATGGCTGCCTTTTCATTGTGTCCTCATATGGTCTTTCCTCTGTGTGCATGAATCCCTAGTGTGTCTTTGTGTGTCCCAATTGCCCTTTCTTATCTTCAGTCTTACCAGTCAGATTGGATTAAGACCCACCGTAACAGTCTCATTTTAAAGATTTTATTTATTTTTTTATTTGACAGAGAGAGAGATCACAAGTAGGCAGAGAGGCAGGCAGAGAGAGAGAGGAGGAGGAAGCAGGCTCCCTGCTGAGCAGAGAGCCTGATGCGGGACTCGATCCCAGACCCTGAGATCACAACCTGAGCCAAAGGTAGCGGCTTAACCCACTGAGCCACCCAGGTGCCCAATGGTCTCATTTTAAAGTCATCACTTCTCAAAGGCTCTATCCCAAAAAGATAGTCACATCTGAAAAAAATGGAGATGAGGATTTCAATATATGAATTTTGTAGGGACACAGGTCAACCCATAATATACTATATATCCATTTTTCTCATAACTTTGTAGCACTGTCCCACTCTGACTTTGGACTTAGCCTTGAGATTTGCTTTGGTCAACAGCATGTTAGGAAATATGACACAAGTAAAGGCTTGAGAAGCACATGTATGATTGGATTTGTTCACCCTTGCTCTTCTGCCATGGCTCTGAGAACATGTATAGACTGGCCAGTTGAAGAATGAATGAGACCTACAGAACAAAAATAAATTTCCAAGTTTTCCAGCTATTTTCATCTAAGATCAGTCACAGTCAAATGACCCCCAGCCGTGTGAGAAAAACCAACCAAGATCAAGAGCCACCAACTGAACATAGGAGAATGTCTCAGGCATGACTAGCCAAGCTTATTATTTCCTCTTCAGTACCAACGTCACCTCCACAGAGTGGCGGGCAAGAGCTGCCTGAGCAACCCTTCCATGCCCCTTCCAGCCTTTCCCCTCAGGACTTCTTATATCCTCTCATAGAATTTATGTTTTCCTTTGCAGTGTTTTCCATAGCACATGCCTACAAATGTGTGTGATTAACACTCTGTGTACACCCCTTATGCTAGATTTTGACGTCACAAGGGTAACATGTCCATCTCAGTATTACAGTCTTAGAATCTAGGATAACACTCGCAACAAAGTTAGTATACAATAAATACTTGTTGAAAATTAGGGCAGTGACCAAGTATTATTTATTGTGTGTCTATTTATTAATAGATGTCCCTGACGGAAAGAAATCACAAATGAAACAAAGTACTGCTGAAATAAAACACATAAAATAAGTCTGGTCATTACTAAAGAATTTCAGAGTTTCCTTACTTAAGGAAGGTTTTCAATAAATATTTGTTAAATGGATAGACGGCCTCAAAGAAAACATTCTGAAAAAATGATGTTTATGTTCCGAAACCTGAAGTTTTGGATTAATATGTTAATAAAGTATTTTCAGGCTTTCTCTGCTGAATAAAATTCCAATAACAGCAGCTCACATTATTGATCAGCTTTTGGCAGTCCTGTCATGCCACTCACAACATCAGACCTTGGAAAGAAATGTAGGATGAAGGGATTTGGAAGCAGCATGTATCTATAGATTTTGAAATAATGCTTAGATGCTGAACTACTTCAGAATGAATATAAGGCAAATTATAAAAATGTTGTTTCATGAACTTCAGGAAGCCTGGACACAAGCTTGGGAGGTTTGATCCTAATGGGGAATTCAACATAGAGGAACAGCATTTGGAACAATCCAGCCATATAGGAGTAACTGAGAGAAAGTGGGGGTAGCTGGAGGACATTGAGCCTCCAGCTCAATGAAGATGAGGTGCAGGACTGCTCAGAGACTAGATTATGTACATCTCAGAGGACCATTAAAGATATTCATCCTTGTCCTAAGTACATCGGGAAACTATCAAATATTTCCTGAACTATATTCTCTCCAGCCAGCATGGAGAGGATGGACTGGAAAGCAGAGTAGGATGAAGCTATTGTGATGGTCCAGTCCCTACTTGACACAGCTTGTGGGATAGAGCCTGGCCACAGCAACCTGCTGTTTCTTTTCAAGGGGCATATATAGAAATGTGTTTTGAAATAAGCAAAGTCCTCTTCTAAAGAGAATAATAAACTAGACTTGAGACTTTTTCTTGAGGCTCTATATATCTATTAACAGAGCCTTATCAATGAACTACATAATCCCTATTAAATGAGGCTGGGAGCATGAGCAAAACTTTAGTACCTACCACTACACCTGGCAACAGCACTGCTAATGCATATTTGCTGAATAAATGACCAAAAGAATCAAGGGTTACAAAAAAGGTTATAAACACTGAGTGACTCTAAGAAGCGTGTTGAAAGTAGCCGAGAAAACCATTTTCCTTTCTGAAACTCGAGTTTCATTACTTGCAAGAATCCAATAATTCCTTTCATTTTTTAAGCTTCTGCACATATATATGCTGAGCCATCAATTAAAATAAACTACACAAAATGCCTACTCTGCAAAGTGTGCCTGCCTCTGGCTCATGCTCCATTTCAATACTGGCATAACCAAAATAACTAATGTGGTTGTTCGATTCTAGGGTCAGCAACTTGTTCTCTCTCAATTTCTAAATCCCAAGGCAAACAGCTTTGAGATACTAGAATGAGAAGAGCTAAAAAGAAATTGCCAGTTCTTTTGTTCCCTTATTAAGTCTGGAGTATTCTATTTAATCATATCTTCCTCTTGGAGAAATCAACTATTTGAAGAAAAATACATTCCTGGTATCTGAATGCTGTCTTTCAGTAAGGAGCAAAGATCAAAGAGGGTGCATTTTCTAATCTTTGAACATTAACAATGTCCCTTGTACTGCCAAATGGAATTACTAAGGGCTGTTATGGAGACCCCTGTAGTTTTGAGCATATAAACGGAATGTCTTAATACAGCATATGAAATTAATTGTAACATATTTAATAGCCCCCAAATAAATTTGAAAGAACAAGGTATTTGGCACTTGGATATTTCTTTAAAACATTTCGCCAACTGCACGGAGCTCTGTAGTAAGTCTGAAATATTTAACACAGATAAGATATCTTCCCCAAGCTCAGCATTTTTTTCCTGATGTTTGTAATTTTTGCTATAAGAAAATTGGACAGTTTTATCACCAGGTAATATTTGTTAACCAGCATCTGACAAAGGAGAAAAGATGGATGACTGCTAGATCAGCATGTGGTCTGCCAAGAAAATAAAAGGACACTCATAGTAAGTGATTTTAATCTGCTGGTCAGTGCCCTATTCAGGATGTCATATTTTTTTTTTTTTATGAAAATGCAAAAGAAAAGGTTCCTAACACATAGTGGTGACATATATAACTTCTGTTTCATGATTTGCAAAGAGTAGGTACCTCATTGACTGGTTGGATTTATTCTCTGTATTTGAAAGATAGCCCTTGGATTACCCAAAGAGAACCTTCTCATTTTTGTAATTGCTTTATCATTCAAGGGGATCCTGGTGCATGGCTCATCCATCCCCTTTTTATAATGCCCCCTATATTCTGCCTCTTAATCAAAGGACACTTTCCCCAAGAATGCATTTACAGAAAATTGAGATACACATTCTGTATGGATGAAGGCAACTGTGTCATCTACATTTTCCACGATTCAGCCATGCCCTTTGTTCTTAGACATGATAGAAAATCTGTTTTCACTCTCAATTGGAAAGCCAGCATGAGTTAGACCAGATGGCTGTTGACCTTCAGGCAATAGAGAATGGGAGAGATTCCCAACTGTTCTCATTACTCTGGGCAGTGACCTCCTTTGGAGCAACAGCCGCAAGAAGCTGACACCTAGAAAACTTACTTTCTCCTTGAACACTAGACATATTACTGGTTGTGTACTGAGATCTCTAGTTACCTAATCTTCATGGTGTCCATGTCTCATGTCTGTGTTTATACATATTACTTTTTATTCAATGAAGTCAAGCCGCTGGTGTTCCAAATGTCTTGATAAGAGAAGACAGCTGAGTTCAGGTGTCTGATGATGTTACAAATGTTTTCCCCATTTTTATATCTGTGTGCACAACACAATAAATACACCACAGTATATACTCACAGTGTGTGTGTTTCATTGAATGATTTAAAGATAAATGAATGCTAGTCACCATACTTTATATTATTCATGAGATATTTTCAGAAAATGTACATTGTAAGCACCTATCTTTTTCATCTTTTTTTACTGTGTTATGTTAGTCATCATACAGTACATCATTAGTTTTTGATGTAGTCTTCCATGATTCATTGTTTGTATATATCACCCAGTGCTCCTATCTTAATTGTTTTCCAGTAACACCAGTAAGATAGCTTCTGTTATTATTCTTTTTTGCTAGGTGAAAATGTTGGTATTATGTAACTAGTAGTGGAAGAAATGGGACTGAATCAAGTCTATCTGATGAAGTCTGATGCTCCAATCTTTAACTGCAATATTCTCTTATTTCCCCTTTTCTTATCATAGGGAGATGACTAGCTGGGATTAAAATTAAATCCCAAAACCATGGAATAGTTTGCCTGTAAATTTTCTTTCAGAGCCCATGGGTGCTTATTATTCATTTATTTACATAGTTTAAAATAATAAATGGCTGTACATGAGATATATCTGTATACTTAGTACGAGATTGAAAGAACTGATGAATGCTGGACAGAGGTTGGGATCGAAGTATTTTCCTCTTCTCTTTCTATCAGGTTGCCTTTTAGATCTGATGTGATCTGACATCTCCCCACAGGACATCTGAGTGTGCCGAATTATCAGTACTCTGTCTCTTTCCTACTGTCTAGCCAAGAGAAAACTGACATCTTGCTGTGCTGGGTCTCTAGCTATCTGTACTGCATAATTAAATAAATAAAGTGGAAAGAACTAGGTCATTGGAGCAAAAGTATGCATTTATTGAGCCATAGATGAAGGGATATCTAAAATGCATCCCCCATTATGGAATGTATCTGAATCCAGTGTTATGTCACATATAGGTTGAAAACACAGGCAGAACAGCCCTTGTCACCTACACAGTCATACAAGCATAGCTTCATGACTAATTGCATTCTCACACAAGATGATAGTAAGTAGAATTTTGTTTCTGTGTTGATCTTAAAGCCATCCCCTTTCTTTACTTCTTAGTGCCATAATTATATCACCTGGCTCAGAACATGCAACCATCCCTTAGAAGCTAGAGAAGAGTGGGATGGACCTCTGTCATAAAGAGAGAGAAAATCCCATGTGGCCATATCTTAGTGGGACTGAGGGAATGAAGGAGTAGCCTATAGCTGTTGTTCCCCATCATTCAAAACAATTGATACCATAGTTTCATCACTGGACCCATTTGGGCTGGTCTTATAGGATGGTGGCCCCAAGTCAGAATGAGTAAAAAATGTCCATTTTACTCCCATGCCCATCTTCATCCCTCCCATAGCAGCAACTCACAAAGCTAAGCACTTTCCTCTTCAAACTGTGTCTTCTTTCTCCTGGTACCACTTATCCAGTCTAAGAATGTCAGTTAGCAAGTATTTACCAGTGTAAAGGAAAGATCTTTTTTTTTTTTTTTTTTTAAATTTTGCAACACATTTAGAAAGAAACCATTATAAATCTTTAAGGGCTTAGTTTTTTAATATTAGAAAAAGTGTAATTGGGCAGAAGGTTATTTACTGGGTACTTTTGAAAAGACCAAATAATAGCTTTTCAGCATATCCTACATTAAACAGCATCAAAATGATGCATGAAAATAGTATCTGACAATGACTTGGTAACTATGTGTATACATGGTTATAACATTTTAATGCATCTGCCTGCATTCTAGACTCCATTCACAAAATCATTCTGACATACTTAGGGATATTTTTACTTGAATTTATATTTATTATTTGGCACAAACCTAGTCATTTCACAATATCATTTTACAACTAACAGAACTGATATGAAACCATGTTGGATTTGAAAGAAATTATTCAATCAGTATCTGAGGTACTAAAAAACAGCCACATTTTAAAAAATATTCTCTTGTTACATTGCTAAGAAAACTCACTTCACACAATTCATACATGTCATACTCTCATTCCTAAAAATGCATAAAGACGGAGATTTTCTGTCTCTGAAATAGTTGTTTGCAATGCTGGTTTGCAAGGAAGAAAAGTGCCCTCTGTCTTCTTTTGGCTTAAATCCAATCAAAATAACAATAGATTTCAAGGGTCAACTCTTAAATGTTGGTTTGAGCTGCTTGGAACATTGGGAAGAATTTTGAGGCTCGATCCAGGCACAGAGTATAAAGTGTTAATACCAATTAGTGATGTCTGCCTTGGGAGCACGAGTGAGGAAGAAGATCCCTTATGCCATGTATTTGTCATCTCTGATTTAAGGCTATCTTAAATATAATCACATTTATTGAATTGAATTATATGAAAAAATAGTTGCACACAGTGAAAGTCAGTGATTTGTGTTTTTTGGGTATCACATTTTGAGGATATGTAAATTTTGTTTTTGCTAAATGATACAAAAAATAAGCCATGACAGAAATCTCATCAGCTTAATAATAACTTTTGTATTGCACTTTCCATGTTATGAAGTGCAAACACTTTTCATAGATATGATCTCATGTACTTGAACAAACCTGTGAAGTAGGCATTACCTTTTCCCTATTTATATATGTTGGCACTAAGACATGAAGAGTTTTGATAACTTTTCCAAATTGTACCCTGGATGAAAATACTTACCTCAGAAAAATACCATGATGTGGTTTTGGGGTATATCCAAATAATTCTGAGAGTAGTATATTCTCTCATCATGAGGGGTTTAAAAATCAATCTGACAAAATACATTCTGGACCATCCAGGTCACAGTTGCTTCACTATATGGTCCAGCCAAAAAAAAGTGGTCAATTTTCTACATGTGTTCCTTTGTTCTCAAATGTCCCCTGTCCGTTTTTATCATCTGGCTAGGTCTTAACTCTCTTTCAAGAGAGTTAATTAATTAATTAAACATTAATTTCTTCTAAATGTCTTACTTTTCCTTCCCAGAACTGAATTAAGGTGCCATTTTCTTTTCTTTTCTTTTTCTTTTTTTTTTTTTTTAAGATTTTATTTATTTATTTGGCAGACAGAGATCACAAGTCAGCAGAGAGGCAGGCAGGGTTGCGTGTGGGGGGAGCAGGTTCCCTGCTGAGCAGATGTAGGGCTCCATCCCAGGATCCTGAGATCATGACTTGAGCAGACAGCAGAGCCTTAACCCACTGAGGCACCCAGGCACCCCTGCCATTTGCTATACATCAACCGACTAAGGAATGTTCTACCATAACCTCATACCAGGAAGTTTTGACTCTGAGTCATCTTTTGAAAGGGAAAAAGGTGCTTTTACTTAATTATTCTGACTTCCAGAACATTCACTGGTCCATATGGGATCATCATGCCTTAAAACACACAAAGATATACCTGAAAGCACTATTTTTTTATCTCTCTTGAAAAATTCCTCTTCTCCTACCTATGTACGTTAAGTGGACTCCAGAAGGAGCTAGTTCCTAGAGGCCATTCAGGAAAACATCTCTCTTCTACTCCACAGAGTGGATGAGATTTTAGACAAAAAGTATTTTTCCCCCAGGTATCTTATGGTTCTTGGTGCTATAGTAAATGGAATCGATTCTCTAATTTCCCTTTGTGTGTTTTCATTGTTACTGTATAAGAAAGCAACTGACTTCTGTACATTGATTTTATATCCTGCCACATTCCTGAATTGCTGTTATGAGTTCTAGTGGTTTGGGGGCGGAGTCTTTGGGTTGTTCATATAAAGTATCATGTCATCTGCGAAGAGAGAGAGTTTGACTTCTTTGCCAATTTGAATGCTTTTTATTTCTTTTTGTTGTCTGATTGCTGCTGCTAGGACTTCTAGTACTATGTTGAACAACAGTTCAAAGAGTGGGCATGCTTGTGTTCCTGATCTCAAAGGGAAGGCTGTCAACTTTCCCCATTAAGGATGATATTCGCTGCGGATTTTTCATAGATAGATTTTATGAAGTTGAGGAATGTTCCCTATATCCCTATACTTTGAATGGTTTTAATCAGGAATGGATGTTGTATTTTTTCAAATGCTTTACCTGCATCAATTGAGAGGACCATGTTTTCCCTTCTTTTATTGATTTGTTCCATCACATTGATTGATTTGCAAACGTTGAACCGCTTTTGCATCCCATGGATAAATCCCACCTGGTCATGGTGGATAACCTTTTTAATGTACTATTGGATCCTATTAGCCAGGATCTTGTTGAGAATCTTGGCATCCATATTCACCACTGATATTGGTCTGAAATTCTCCTTCCTAAGGGTGTCTTTGCCTGGTTTGGGTATCAGGGTAATGCTGGCTTCATAAAAAGAATCTGGAAGCTTTCCTTCTGTTTCTGTTTTTTGAAACAGTTTCAGAAAAATAGGTACTATTTCCTCTTTGAATGTTTGATAGAATTCTCCAGGGAATCTATCACGTCCTGGGCTCTTGCTTTTGGGGAGGTTTTTGATCACTGCTTCAATCTCGTTACTAGATATTGGTCTATTCAGGTTGTAAATTTCTTCCTGATTCAGTTTTGGAAGTTATAGGTTTCCAGGAATGCATCCATTTCATCTAGATTGATTAACTTATTAGCATATAACTGTATAGAAAAATGAAACTCAACCTTTCTCTTGCACTGTACACAAAGATAAACTCAAAATGGATAAAAGACCTCAATGTGAGATAGGAATCTATTAAAATCATAGAGACGAACATAGGCAGTAACCTCTTTGACATCAGCCACAGCAACTTCTTTCATGTCCCCAAAGGCAAAGGAAAAAAAGGCAGAAATGAACTTTTGGGACTTCATCAAGATCAAAAGCTTCTGCACAGCAAAAGAAACAATCAACAAAACGAAGAGGCAACCCATGGAATGAAAGACACTACAGACAAAGGACTAACATCCAAGATCTATAAAGAACTCCTCAAACTCAACACACACAAAACAGATAATCACTTCAAAAAATGGGCAGAATACATGAACAGACACTTCTCTAAAGAAGACATACAGATGGATAATAGACACATGAAAAAATGCTTATCATCATTAGCCATCAGGGAAATTCAAATCAAAACCACATTGAGGTATCATCTCACACCAGTTAGAATGGCCAAAATCAATAAGACAGTAAACAAGTGTTGGAGGGGTTGTGGAGAAAGGGGAACCCTCTTACACTGTTGGTAGGAATGCAAGTTGGTGCAGTCACTTTGGAAAACAGTGTGAAAATCCCTTAAGAAATTAAAAATAGAGCTACACTATGACCCTGCAATTGCACTATTGGGTATTTACCCCAAAGATGCAGGTAAGTGAAAAAAAGGACGATCTGTACCCCAATGCTCATAGCAGCAGTGTCCACAATCACCAAACTGTGGGAAGAGCCAAGATTCCCTTCAACAGATGAATGGTTAAAGAAGACATGGTCCATATATACAATGGAATATTATGCCTCCATCAGAGAGGATGAATACCTAACCTTTGTATCAACATGAATGGGACTGGAGGAGATTATGCTGAGTGAAATAAGTCAAGCAGAGAGAGTCAATTATCATATGGTTTCACTTACTTGTGGAGCATAAGGAGTAACAGAGAGGACAGAGGGAGCTGGGAAGGAGAAATGAATTGGGGGAAATAAGAGAGGGAGACAAAGTATGAGAGACTGTGGACTCTGAGAAACAAACTGAGGGTTTTGGAGGGGAGGGGAGTGGAAGGTTGGGTGAGTCTGGTGGTGGGTATTAAGGAGGGCACGTATTGCATAGAGCACTGGGTGTGGTGCATAAACAATCAATTTTGGAACACACACACACAAAAATTAAATTAATTTTTTTAAAAAAGTACTTTTTTCTCTTTTCTTCTTCCTCACTCCTTCTCTGCTTCCAGAGACTAGCTGCAAGATTCAGAACATGGAGATAAGATCTCTTTTCTTTTTTTTTTTTTTTTTAAGATTTTATTTATTTGACAGAGAGAAAGAAATCACAAGTAGGCAGAGAGGCAGGCAGAGAGAGAGGGGAGGAAGCAGGCTCCCTGCGGAGCAGAGAGCCCGATGCAGGGCTCGATCCCA